>NW_010552344.1:108847-129153 GCF_000687285.1 Phaethon lepturus | reverse complement strand
CATTCATCTGTCTCTCTTGCGCTATCAACATTCCACCAGCAACAAGGACCTGCAAACAGCTCTATGAGCTTCCATTCTCCTGTTAAGGTGCTAGCTCAGGCCCTGACTCTTAGCTAAAGAAATTCCAAAATCAGTAGGGGATATTGGAGGTGGAAAACGCCGCTCCTGCTCCAGGGCTTCGTTTAAAGTGACTTATTTTCCATTTTTCAAAGTTGAAGGAGCTTTACCTTCAGGAATAGGTTACTCAGAAACGGAGGAAAGAATGACAACAGCATCACTCTCTTTTTCTCCTCAGTGCTTGAACATTTACAAATTGTCTCAAATAGATAAACTGGTATCCTCCCAAGAAACAAACCAACATAAAAAAAATCTAGAGGGCATAACAGAAAATACAGCACAAAATCAGAGAACAATTACAGCAGTAACACAGATTCTGTTTCTGTGGAGATGGACGTGAAAGGGAAAATATTTGTCAGCTCTGCAGCTTTTAGGCCAGAACGGGAAAACCGTAAGTTTACAATGAAACTAAAGGAAAATAGGACAAAGGAAGAGTGTCAGCACTGCCGAGGGACAAAGGCTGCCCATGATGCAGTAACATCTGGGTGTGTCAGCTGCAGAATGGGGGAGTCCATGTAAAATCTATGAAATTTTCCAGATGTCCCACATTGCTGGATATAAAGCAATTTTTTATATTCTTAAGGTGTTTCAAGTTGGAAGCAAAACCGGTG
Organism: Phaethon lepturus; assembly: GCF_000687285.1. Lineage (NCBI taxonomy): Eukaryota > Metazoa > Chordata > Aves > Phaethontiformes > Phaethontidae > Phaethon > Phaethon lepturus. The sequence continues at coordinate 128,425 of NW_010552344.1, read as the reverse complement.
GCTCCCAGAATCCTTAGCTCATTTTCAACGTGCTTTTCTTCTGATTTTAGCAAATACACCTGCTTCAACTTACAAAAAAGTTTGTAGCCATGGTTTTTATCAATTGGAACTCACACATAAATGCTTTAAAGGAATTCAAAACAAAAAAAAACTCCAAACATTCCCTGCCCTTCCCCAGAAGTTACCTCTTTTGTGGCTAAACCTGAAGTGCGCCAAGCCTAGGAAAGAAATATTAACAATCTCTTGCCAAACAAAAACTTTCAGCTTTGGCTCTTGACTGAACTGTGTTCACTGAATGGTTCTTCTATACTGCCAAAGACCATCAAGCTACGGTTGACTGCAGTTGCGCTTTTCCAGGCACAGCACCACCAACAATTTCTTTGAGGTTGAATGTTGTCTGTTCGCTATCGGAAACAAGGTAGCCACGGCGGAGACAGACGGGTGAAAAGGATGAACCGCAACGACTCTTAGTGAGAGTTTTCAGAGAGCTTACAGCAGATCTGTGAGGGTCGTCAGAAATCTGTGAGGCAGCTCACAGCTAAACAGAAGCACAAGGAGAACAGGTTCAACAACAGCTCGTGAAACATGAAAACACGTGAAAAATATATAAAAATTGGTGGGAAGTGAAACATAGAAATAAAAATAGAGTTTAAACAAGATCAGTGCTTTGTCTGTTATTGAAAAAGCACACAATTCAATATATACGGTTCCACATGTGTCAGCTATGCCAGCTGTTTTTAAAAGGAACCTTAAAGAAGAATGCAAGCAGGCACTGAGAATATGAGCTTCTGCGGAGATACGACATCAGCGGGATACAAACCAGAGAAAATAGCTGGATCATAAAACTCAGAAGAACACAGGCTGCAAAGCTCAGGCAGCAGCATGGAAATAGGAAACCGAGTGCCAAAAAGTTTCTAGGGCACAAGTGAACATGCTGGATTCCAAAGGCCACCCGAGATTATGTAAGAGAAAGAAAAAAAAGATCGCCACCGATGGTTATATCATGAAACAAACATCAATCACGCCACCGCAACAATTTAAATTCCAGATAGCATATAAAAGAAATTCATAAAATACACCGAAGCAAAAAGTTCTTTCTGATAAGGACTTCAGGAACTGAGTAACGCTGCACCTAGGATAATTCTTTCCTATGTGTCTTTTGTATTAGATGTGCAGTTCACTCATACCAAAACATCGCTCTTACGCTTTTTGAGGGCCCTTAGAAATGGATAAAACGATCAAGGCAGTACCTCATTCACTTCTCAGATCACCTACTTGCACTGACAGAAAAAGCCTCATGGGGATGTGGGAAAAAGAGGCTAATTCTTACAAGTCACGGAACTTGCCAGCTGATAGCCCTCACAAAACGTTAAAGCCTGTATACTTGCATAGGTTCAAGGCATGTAGTGCATTATAGAGGAGTCAATATGAAACGCCTACAGTCGGTAAGATATTAACTAGCAAGGCAAAACAAAACCCTTCTCATAGTTGCTGCTAAAAGATGATATTGGCAACTGTTACTCGATAAGAAAAACAGCTACATCGCTACATCGTGGATTTCATGAGACAACTTGGTAGGGATGGTAGAATGCCCTAGGGATCAGATGTACAGGATTCAAAAAGTGGGACAGGCAACCAGGCTCCATAACAGGACTCAAATACTCTAGAGATTAATGTTGAAACGGAGAGTATTTTGGATGTAAGGACAGCATAACAAGTAGTGTAGCGAGGTACGAACCGAATCTCTTTGATGGTCTTTGATCAGTGTGAGTGGGGAAGATGGAAGAACAAGGGGATTTCTGGCTCACTGCTGCACATGACATGATACACTCGCTAACTTAGGCGCAGCTTGCTTTCAACAGGTAAAACCGACAGAGAAGATACCCACATCTAAAAGATATTATTACCTCAGATCAAAGCCTTCATTACAAAATCCTTAACATTTTTTATCCTGTCAGCCTGGTGTATATAAATCGCCAGGATGAGCAGAGGATGGAAATGCAAGAGATGTGGTACATCTAAACAGTAGAGGCTGGGGACTAACTTGCCCTTTCAGAAATTCAGTGATACTCTGCGGTGTGAATGAGTAGACAGCTGCAAAGCCTGTTGCCACAGAGCTGGGGATTGGGACGTTGTTTCTAGAAATATGGCAACTGGGAGCTTTCACGTAAATGTTACTAACACCCACAGAAAAACGTACGCACAACAGAAGTATCTTGCAATCACCTGCGTGTCTAATAAGCTCCACCGGCATAGCAGGCAGTGAGAGTCTTCAGAAACTACTCTAAATGCTCAGAAGGCGTCTTTATGAAGTACCCTACACACCCCCAGAACACTGTCAAATGACGTTCTTGCAATAGCGGAGCTAAAACTATGAGATACTACGAGATGCAGAGAGATGATTTCTCACACTGCAGTCCTAGATCACAAAGAGAAAGCTATGAAAAATGCATTTTTCTCCCTAAGGGAAAGCATTGTTGAAAGCAACTATGTAGGAGACTGAAGGCAGGAACTCCTAAGAATAAGAGTAAGTTCTGATCAGAGGGTCACGGTTGCTGCTAGCATCCTGAGGATACTTGGAAGATCTGCATGTGAAAAAAAGGCATCATATATAAGCAAGATCCTACTAAACACATATTCTTCAGAAAAGTTATTCCTGAGAATATATATTAGAGCCATTTTGACTTCTCACGTGCAGATAACTATGAGAGAGATGTAAGACCTGCTAAACAGCTCTGTCACGCATAGGAAGATCCAGGGCCAGACAACGCAAGTGTGCGACTCTCCCGTAGTGCTCAGCATACATTAGGAATGAACGGAAATGATCTCATTACCATAAACTATTATCTAGTTTTTGGAAGCGATACATATTGTCAGATACTGCTGCAGTGATTACCGTGGGCAAAGCAACACAGCATTTCAATGGATACTCCACTACAGTAATTGTTTTGGAGCCGCTTGGTGCAACTTGGCTGGAAAGAGACATTTAGTTGCATCTTCATTATGTCATAACCAGTCAAATAGTAAAGGTACACTTCTGGGTAAACTTCTCAGTACTGTAGTAGAGAGCACAGCAGCAAAGCAATATACACAAATGCCACAGCGAATAGGAAAAAGCTGACTCAGAAGCCCGACGATGCTGGCGGTCTTAATATCACTGCCATTGCCAGTGGAGTAAAGGACAAAATAGGAAGAACAGGGAAAGCGTGTCTTGCCTGAAGCTTAATATAACCAAGAGGCGAGCGGCTGAGCAGAAAAATTCAAGCAGAAGACCACGCATGAAGCGTTTTCAAACTGTGCACTTGAAAGTAAGTGTCTGACCAACAGATACCCGCTTCTTCAGGGAAGGCAGCACTGAATTCACTTCAGTGAAGTCCCGTAAATGAGAAACGGTAACATTGGCAATATAGAGCGTCACGAAATAGGCAGCCTGCTGAGACCTGGTCAACGAGACATAGAAAGAAGACTGATTTGCACTGGCTTCTCCTCCATCTGCTCGCAAGGCCTTCCCAAGGCCTTTAGGCTAGCATGGTGCGAAAGAACCATTTTCCAAGTTCTGCCACGGTAAACGCCTAGTTAACAGGTGATTAGGGGACTACCTAAACAAAAAGAAAAGAATAACTTAAAAAAGCAGAGTCATTCATGTATGTGTGCGTGTGTTTGTGTGTGCTGAGATGGACTTTGGAAGGTATAATGTCAAATTATGCCATCAGGTTATCAAATTCAAGCTCAACTTTGCAATCTGGAAAACATATGTCCACCATACATCACAGTACATATACGAAACGTTTTCATACACGTGTGAAAACCACTGTCTTCGGTACGCTTTTCAGCTTGATTTTAAAAATGTCTGCTTTCCAGAGGGACTTGATGATAGAGAGCAAGCACAGTGGGGACGGTGAGGTCTGCATGTCACCCTGTTTGAGGTCTTCATTCCTCACTTTGAAGGAAGCACCGAATACTGCATGTTCTGGCCACTCTTGTCCGTGTTGCAGATTTTGGCACGAACTTCCGGTTTGCAAAACTAGTTAGGTGTTGAGGATGCAGATTTGTGGTCCTGAATCCATTCCAGCAGAAGACTACAGGAATAAGACAGTAAATTCCAAATGGCACTTATTGTGCAATTTAATTCTAATTCACTAATTAGAATTAGGTGTTCGATTTATTTAGGTGCAGTGACACTATGAATAGTCATTCTGGTAGATTTAAAAATGCTTATTTTCATGAAAGGAAACTCTGTAAAACTGCAGATGAGTGGCTGGTCACCCAAGACGAATGGCTTGGCATCACTACTGAGGGTATGCCCGGAAGATACGCCCCGACATGGAATGCTGGTAGCTAGACCTTAGGAGTTCTCTGCCTGTTCTGCTACTGTGATCAAATCCTTTCCGTGTTTATGATTGCTCATCAGATGGGCCTTCTTGCTCATTTTATATCTATGAGTCCATCTCTGTTCAAATAAAAGGCATATATCTGTTTCAGGTGTTTGACTTGTTTTGCATGGGAGCCAAACATCACTGATAAGAATAGCAAACATAACGTACCAGAGCAGGAAAAGACTGGTACCTGCCCACGTGTCCAGAACGACAGACATTTATTTGGAAATATACTGATAATTACAGTTATTTAAAAAATGAGCTACTGTCCGATGGAAAAAAAACCAACAGCTAAGCCACATGTCTGTAGGCACAGGCTTGGAAATAGGAGACGGCGACACTTTTTTCAGCATCATCTCACCTCCGCCTGCAGATGGACGAGAAGAGAAACAGCATTCTTTTTGGTGGTTCCATCCGCTTTGGCAGAAAGCTGTTTTTCACTTTGAGGAAGAAAAAAAAATTGGTAGTTGGCTGCCCTCCTTCGTGTTATCATTAGATACGTAAAAAGCCAAAGCAAAACAAAGAACAAAACCGCCTCCAAAACAGAACTGCGGTTACTGGCGGTAGTTGGGATCCTGGCACTTGAAAGCCTCGAGGTTTGGTGTGTATCTCACAGTCCGTTCACACAAACAAAACTTTTGGTCTTTAAAACAAAGAAGAAACAGAAGTAAGTAAAATTGAGGGCCACAAAATTAGAGGGTTACTAATAGTCTTTGTGCTTTGAGAGATCACTTTGAAAAGGCCTTACTTCCCAAAAGTGCTCTGGCAGTTGTTCTGATGATGATCTATCAAATCTGTTACTCGTAAGTCTCATGCAATTTTAAGTACATTTTGGTCCACGTATGTGTAACTTTCAGTAGGAACATTAATCCCAGTGAAATATGAAACAGCTTTCCCTTCAATTTCTGAATGCTTTCCACTCTCCTGCAATCTCCTTTGAGTGCAAACCACCTGAACATGGAGGTGAACGACTCGGGGTTTTTTTCTGATAAAGGACGTGTTACTGTAAAATTCACAGCTCAGAAACTCCTTAAGAGCTCTGGCTCTACCGTGGCATCTCTTCATCCTTACTAATTGCTTTATATCCAGCAGAAGGGGGCATACAGCACAAAATGAAGCCCAGCCATATGCACACAGAAGTTGGTTAAACATGTATCCCTGAAAGTATTTCTCCAATGGGAGTCAGCGAATGAAGTAATCCACTTTGTATCTACTCTTTCACTTTGCATAGCATGGTATGGCGGAATATTTAAAAATGACACGTCCTTTTTTCCCAGTTCAGTTACTCTTGGAGTTACCGTCCTTTGGCCCCCACATCCGAAATAATACTAGTTACCATCTGTAATTCCAGACATAAACATGTGTGAAAATGCATTCGTCTTAAAATGAATCGATATGTTCGTTTCTGTAATACCGGGACAACTTTGTTGAAAGTGTACTCAACACAGTATGGAAGAATTGAGAAACAGGAAGCTCAGTATAATATTTAATATTGTTAAACAAACATCAGCATCGGAGTTCAGATCTCTCGTTCAGCAGTTATATGAAATGTTGGCATGAAGGACAGGACAGACAACAGAAGATATCTAGAAATAAACATGGACCCTGTATTACAAACTTACATATTAACTCTAGGGGACAGTAGTGTTCTTGCTAACACTGCATAATGCTGCAGGGGAAAATTCCAGATAGCTTTTGAGATGCAACGTTACATATCGAGACTTTTTCTTGTGCTAAATTTCAGTGTAACAGAAAGCACTTTCCCTTCCCAGTCCTTAGCCGTCATTTGCTGAAGACTGCTTTGATACGGCCTACGAGCATTTCAAGAGCTGTTCTAAGGCATGATTTGCCACTACTGCTTTTTTTTCACCACTTTGACGTGGGCAGTGGTCCAGTCCGTCTGCATTTTAAGTCACTTTATGGTTATCAACAAGACACCTAAATGTGAGTTTGTATCCCACTGAATGCTCTGTTAAGACTTGAAAGGAGACACAGGTTCAAGACACAGCTAAATGAAGCCGATGTTTGCAGGAAAATTATACTCCATGTTTAGAGTGGCTTTCATTGGCTCAGAAGGTCCTCGTCAGATTGCTGAGTTAGCTCCTCGCATTCCTTTTATCCGAGATCTTGGGAAAAGTATTGTTAAGCCCGTGTATCCACCGTTCCACCTCTCACCGTTTATATCAATGCAAAATATCTGCAGAAGTTTCCAGACTCAGAATGCTAATGTATCCAAATGTCAGTGATTTAAGGGACCGTGCAAAAAAAGTGCTACATAGCCTTCAGCCATTCTGAAGGTTACAGATTAATTAGAGAGATCCACGTTTTAGTGATGGCTGCTTCTTTGACAGAGCGGTATGGTCAGTAAAACCAATTACAGACTGAAGTGTTTAACCAGCTCTTTCCCGGGATTTTGTTAGTCTAAAGCAGCACAGGTCTGAAAGGTGCAGATCATTCATCGTAATTCACATCGTCCTCCAGGAAGTTGGGACTTTGCTACAACCCCCTGAAAATAATCCCTCTTTCTAACATTATGACAAAACCGGGGTGCTTTTCTGCAAATTAGGCTTTTCCCCCACCATCCTTCATATAAGAATTATCCAGATAACCTTTAATTCCCAAAATAGAGCCTTGTTCCTTTCAATCACTAACAAGAATGCTGTTTTTCACCTACAAAGATACCGGGAGCAGACTCAGGAAAACGCAAAACGTTTTTGCAAAAGCAGCAGCTAGTACAACTTTCGTTGTATCAAACTATTCTGTAAACTCATTTAAGTTTTATGTGGTTATTCATGGAGAACAGAATGGTCTTTCTGAAAGACAAGATGCATTGCCTTGACATTTTTCTAAATGAAAATCGCCTGCAAATATTTTTTTGCCTAGACATGTCGTTTTATTTATTTAAGACATGTATAAAAACCGAAGTTCAGAAGCCAAGGGAAGTCTTATTTATTTTGTCAAATTTCCAGAAAAATGAAAATTTAATTATTCATACTACTCCTAGTAGGAATAATAGAGAGTTGTGGTAAAACTGCTCAGTGGAGGAAAAAAACAACAGAGTGGGAAAGGGAACCTTAAGGAACAAGGAAGGGTTAGAAGACCTCGCTCTAGGCCATACCAGGTAGGTAGTTGCTACCGGAAGTAATGAGTTGCGAGGCAGAGCACGACCTCCAGCAACGCACTAAGAGTAGTTGTGTGGGCTGACATCCAGCTGCCCGAGAAATTCATTAGAAGTAAATCATAGGATGTCCTGCCGTGGAACTACATCACTTGGCACTCAGTAAGGACCCACCTTTATACCTGTAATTTTTTTTGAAGCCTCTCACTGAGTGATCTGCAAAAATAATTTCAATTTTAGTCCACGTCCTGGGGCTCTGTGCAAACTTCACAATTGTTCCTGTTGTCTGATCTCCTAAGTTACCGACAAATCAATAGAAAATTTTTGAAGAGGTGGAGAGGGGTACTTAATTCAGAGATTACTCTTGGAAGGATGGCAGTGCAAGTGAGGAATTGCAAAAATTATGAAATGACAGCTCTTGCAAGTGTTTACGCATGTATTTGGCAGTTTTCTGGATCCCGGTGAATAGCAGCACCCACAGAAAACCAGAATGGGACCTAACAAATCAGGTGGTCAAATCGGCCCTTTGGCTGTTTGAGCAGCCCTCCTCTTGGACGTTACCCTAAGCATACGTCCCCAAAATTTGGAGTGAGATGCAGCCTTACAGAGCGCAAAAGTGTTGCTTCCAGCTTAATGACACAGATCCATTGTCTGCATAAAATTGTTCCACCCAGGAGCTACGTTGATTGGGAAATTCAGATTCCTTGGTACCCGTTGCAGACTTTTACCTTCTGTTTCGTTAAGAATTCGGAAGCCAACTGAAACTGGAGACTCTGTTTACCTGTATCTTTGTGCTCATAGCAGTTTTTTACCAATCTGCATTTTTTATGCCAAAGTCTAGATGAGCCATCTCATCTTTGTAAAGTGATTTAACATTAAAATTCTCTAATTACAAGCATGTATATGCACTGAGTCCTATCTGGGTGAATTGTTACTGCACAATACCATCCTGCTACACTTTCGGACAAATAGTAGCAGAAAAAAAAAAAAAAGAAAAGCATGGCTATAGGATGAGACTCGATGACTTTTTTGTCTGATGCCTTGAACTCCTTGTTTGTCATTTGATAAGGAAATTTACGCAAAACTTTTATCTGTTTGGGTGCTGGAAGGTTCAACCTTTTCAGGACAAAAAGGCCCAGAGTAGCACATAATAAACAAATAATATCAAATTCATTTTTGGCAAGGACAGTCCAAGTTTTGTAATCTTCTTCAGACCAAATGGAAATCTACAAGTGCCAGCTCTCTGGTTAATATTTTACAGACACGGGTAGTAAAGGGTATATAGGCAAACGCTTTCCCTTCAATCTTCCTAGCATTTCTGAGCAATTTAGCCCACATCATAACCTGCAATCATGAAGTGGGTAACGTTAATTTCGTTTATTTTCCTCTTTAGTTCTGCTACATCCAGGAATCTGCAAAGAGTTGCTCGAGAAGCAGGTAAGAAAGGACTAATTAGTTGTCTTTGCAGTCTTTGTTCTATCAATTTAATGACTGTAATGCGATGTCATGAAAAATTCTTGCAAGCCTGATCCAAAGAGAACACAAAAATATGGTTGACTTGAAAAAAAAATTAAAGGAAGAAATGGTGAGGACATGGGTAGAGCACTCCAGGCAACTTAACTTAAGCGGGCAAGTAAGTTTGGTGACGTCCCTTTGCAACATCCGTGTACTGCGTGAACGCATGTTGTTTATTCAGAAGCTGTTACTTTCCAGCATGCAGAAAGCAGAGGCACTGTGCTTTTGGAAGTGCTGTCTTGTGAATGGTAGCTCATAAGCGAGCTCCTCACAAATTAAAGGCAACGGTTTTCATATGAGTATGTCTATGATCCAGAAATCTACATCTGAGCCTGGGCTATAAGAAAGCTAGGCGAAAACTCCTCATTGTGTCATTTCTCCCTGTCCTATAAAACTTTAGACCTTAGTTAAACAAATATTTCTGCAGGCAGTCCTGTAAATTTTTTGACTGATATTTTTGATTTTTCTTTGAAACATGAAAATACCCAAATTTAACAAGACTGAGTTTGCACGAGCTGACTGGAAACGCCAGCAAACAGCAGCAAAAAATCTTTACATTAAAATTTTCTGCACTGAAACCCTTATTATCAAAGCAGGTATATTCCATTAGGTAAAGGAATTACTTTTCATGTTTTCTAAATGCTCCTGAATGTTATTTCTAGAACAAAACCACTGCCCCATTTGTAGTGTAGACAGGGCAATGTTGTTGGTTATGCAAAGGGCACGTTTACTAACCCTTAATAGTAAGCCACAGCAGTCATTTTGAATATTTGAATTAAGTGTGTCCTTACAGAGGTAACTATTGTATTAGAATCCTAAAAATTACATGCTTGGGTTCCTTCAGAAAGATGAATGTGCGTAAGAGTTAGGTATCTGCAAACGAATGGACGAGAACGGTCATCTGGGACAACAGGGACTTCAAGGTGGCCTGAAAAAAAGCCTTAGATTGAAGTTCCCGGAAAAGCAGTACAGATTACCCAGTATGGGGCACCCAAAGTTGGGATTTTACAAGTGCTTAGCATTCGCTTGGTGTGTTTCAAAGCAATGATATTAGTCCCTTAAGAGTAAGAACTGGGTGAATGCTGAGCAGTTCTGAAAATCTGGCCCCAGGTGCCCAGAACGTATTATTTAAGGGGTCTAGCACAGCCAACGTGGCAGGGACCATCGTTGTTCTCTTTGTTTTTCTTCCTAGAGTACAAGAGTGAAATTGCCCATCGCTACAATGATTTGAAGGAAGAGACATTTAAGGCAGTGTAAGTGAACGTTCAGCTTACATTTTCTGATTGTTTTCAATCTCTATTGCTATTGGACAAAAAAGGGAAACTAAAACACACTGTATGAGTTAGTGAAGAGTGCATATGTCTCTCTGAAGCATGGCATTGAGTTAGCCATCGTACTGTTAGCATAGAAAGCCTGCAAATATTTTAAGACCTGCCAAAGTCTTTCTTTTTCTTTGCAAGACAGCAACTTTCTTGCTCTCTGGGAAAACAACTCCCTGCAAACGTTATGGAAAGCCTGTGTTCCTTATGTGAAAAGAAAATAGGCATGAGTAATAAAGTTTTGATAACCTGAGGATGGAGAGGAGTTGTGCTGGATTGAGACATTACCAGAAAAAAAAAGCAAAACCAAACCACCAACCTCAAAAAACAAACGTGCAACAGATTATCTGAGAAAATTCATTGTTTTTCTTTTGAAACTGGTTTTGGGAATGGCAGAGGGCACTGACAAGCACATAACTACTTCTGAAAGAAGGCAGCCTGAAGGTCATCGTTTGTAACAATGGCAAAAATGGGCTTAGTTTATGGCATTTAGGAATATGCTGGTAAAAGTGGCCAAAAACTCAAATCGCAGTCTTCTCCATTTTGTTCCTAATATATTATTGAAGACTTTTGTTCTTGGGAAGTAAGGTTAAAAACATTTTTCAAAAAGGAGGCGAGAAGAGGGAGGAAGTGGCATCCAGTACTATGCTTGTCATGGTATTCTGTTTAAGCAGTTGTGCGCGTCATTTGAACAAAAAATTTTGCATCCAGGAGCACCTGTCGAAATATTGACCGTTATTTTTCTTATCTCCATATTCCAAAATGTGCTTTGTGTTTCAGTACCATGGTCACATTTGCCCAGTATCTCCAGAGATGTTCTTATGAAGGACTGTCTAAGCTGGTGAAGGATGTCGTTGATCTGGCACAGAAGTGTGTGGCCAATGAGGATGCTCCTGAGTGCACAAAATCACTGGTAGGCAGTGGATGCTTTGGTGTTGTTTCTCCTCATTCTGTGCAGCTACCAGAATCATCCTCACTGAGGAGTTATATCCGATCCTTTCAGGTGTTGCTGTTGTCAAAGAACTATAGAATCTTTGGGTTGGAAGTGACCTGTTAAGGTCTCCTAGTCCACCCGCCCCCACCATGAGCAGGGGCATCTTCAACTAGATCAAGGTGCTCAGAGCCCCGTCCGACCCGACCTGGGATGTTTCCAGGGGTGGGGCATCTACCACCTCCCTGGGCAGCCTGGGCCAGGGTTTCACCACCCTCATTGTGAACAATGTCTTCCTTGTATCTAGTCTATATTTACCCTCTTTCAGTTTAAAACTGTTAGCCTTGTCATCGACCAATGCTCAGATGTTAGTGCTGAAACAAGAATTTGGTTTTGTCAGGTTCTGAGACTCTGCCTTACAGAAGAGCCTAAATGATCTGTGGAGCCACATACCGGAGCCCAAACACCTCACTTTAGCACATAAAGTTTAGCATTGCCTAGAAATAAATGTTAGAATATAGTACAAATACCCCAGCTGTAAAATACAGGTCTAATTCTAGGTATTAAACTGACCAAAGTGTGCGGGTTTTCACACTGTCATGACTCGAAAAGGTATGTGTGCTCATTTAAGGTACTTCATTAAAGAAGGTTTAAAAAAACATCTTCTAAGATCAGGTAACAAAAGAAGTTTGCAGGTACGCAAAATCCCTCGATGTCTAGCAGCTTCAGCCCAGCCACTCAGGTGGTCGTGCTCTTGCGAGCTCTAACGTTCAGACCAAATGACATGACCACATTAGTTCTCCCTAAAGGTTTCCCGAGCGGATCGTCAAGCAGGACATCAAATCCTGCTTCAATTCATTTGAAAATTCAGTTTAGTCAGATTATGGGTAAAAGAACATCACCGTCTTGCACAGAGTATTTTAAATTATAATTAAAATAAATTTTCTTTTCAACAAAGCATTGTAACAGCTTTGATATTGGGCCACACAAAATAAAACTTAATGAAATTGTATTGAAAACAATGGATTATTCTGATCTGTGGTCTCAATCTTATCTAGTAAAAGTGTATTTACTTTTCAATCTGGGTTATCTTTTACAGATAGATACAATGTACGTTACACTGTCTATAAACAATAGTTCTGACCCTCACAATCTCCCTTATAGCCCGCCATTTTCCTCGATGAAATCTGCCAAGTAGAAAAGCTCCGCGACTCATATGGTGCAATGGCCGACTGCTGTAGTAAAGCTGATCCAGAAAGAAACCAGTGTTTCCTGTCATTTAAAGTTCCCCAACCAGACTTCGTTGAGCCCTACCAAAGACCAGGTACTGATGTGATATGCAAGGAGTACCAGGACAACCGGGTGTCACTCCTGGGACAGTAAGTAAAACGGCCATTTTGTACTGTTTAAATATTTAGTCACGCAGAAGGGGGATCCCCAAGCTATACAGAGGATGTGGACATGCAGGACATTTGAAGAAGTTGCAAGTAGTCAACATCATATCTGCATGTATAAAATGGTTGCTCGGTCATTAAATATCCGAAGCTCCGATCACGTTTTTTCATTCCATGCCAGAGCAGGTTTTTCCATTAAAAATGGGTTTTAAGCGATCATGTTTTATACCTCTTGAGAGAGATGTTTTGCCCAAAAAACCCTGAAAAACAATGACGTTTCCAACATTTACTTAATAGTTTACTTGCTCCAGTTTCCTACTACCCCCATTGTAATTGGAGAGTTTCTAGGGACAGTTTCTCTGTAACAGTAAAAAGACAAAAAACTGGCAATAAAATCTTGGTGAAACTGCCACAGACGAATTTTTCACACTCAAAAGCAGAATTTTGACAACCTATTTTATAAAAGCATAAGTACGTCAAGCTAAGTGGCTGACAATATAAGGAGTTCGTCTTTCCATCATTGTTATTGAGTCCTGCTTTGGAGACAGTGAGATTTAGCAGAGCATTTACCACTATTAGGCATTATGTTAGGAAAGCAGATTACATTTCTAAACTAGAAATCAAAGTTGTAGAAGCTATAAGAGATTTAAGGCCATTTGCTGTTGTTGTTGGAATATGTAACTTATGTTTCTCTTTTCCTTATAGTTTCATCTATTCTGTTGCACGAAGAAACCCCTTCTTGTATGCCCCAACAATCCTCAGTCTGGCTGCCGATTATGAACACGCACTTCAAAGCTGTTGCAAAGAGAGCGATGTCGGTGCTTGCTTGGATGAAAAGGTATATCAAGTTTTTCACTGCGGATGAAAACTAAGCAACTGCTCTGCTGCATAAAGGTCTCTTCTGATCTTAGCAGCAATTCTCTTTAAAGCGAGAAGTGACTTTAAAAGGCCAATCTTAAACTATGGTTCCTAATTTCAAAACTGTGCTTTCCCATGGTGGTTTTCAGTAAACATTTGTATATGGCTTCATAGACACGAAAATGGTCCAAAAATTCATATTTTAATTTTTTGAAGTGAAAAAAACAGAAGAATCAAGCTGTAGATAATTAAGCTTGTCTTTTTTGTCCCTTTGCTAATGCATCATCAGGCAGCTATGAGTATTGCGCACATGGCGCTGAATCCAAATAACATCTAGCACTCGGGACTTTTTGTCTCTGGTAAACTGTAGTGAGAAGACATGCTACCGAATGGTAAGACAGATCTCACTTGGCAGCCTAACGTGCCGTGGCCACATCCGACGTGTAGGCGTACGAGAGGTCTCTCCTATTCTTCCCCTATTCGTTGCCCAAGCAAACGGAGGACAAGGAAGAGTGAGAAACGGAGAGAATCTGCCTGCTTATACAAACCTTTGTATGAAAAGCTTTTTGCGAAGGGTCAGGATTAATCATACGTTAGCCCTATGAATCAAGGGCAGATTACTTCCACATAGCTTTGCTTTTTAGAGAACTGTAGCCAAGGCTTCACGTTAACCTTGAGAATGGCATGAGCCAAACTTTCCCTTTGTCTCAAACTCGGTCCCAGTGACTTCTGTGTCGTCACTGCGATGCTTTGAAAGACTGAGGCTCCTTTGAAGTTACAGGGTTTCAATGAAGTATAAGTATTTGGTGAACAGCAGCGTGTCTGTAGAAGAACTGCACCGTGCCATAAGATATAACGTATAGACTAGAAGTTAAATGCTGGATTGCATACTGGTTTGGACTGCCTAAGGAATTCTTCATTTGGTTGCCTTTTCATCAGAGCTAACTGGACCAGAACCTGCTGTGTTTCTGAAGTGGGATTTTCAGATTTGCTTTTTTCTCAGTCCATTAGATGTAATCAGTTTTAACGTGACGATGTGCATCCTGTTACTATAGGCAGTCGCCATAGAAGAAAGAGCCAAGAAAGTAAGCGTGAAGCAGCAGTATTCTTGTGGAATCCTCGAGAAGTTTGGCGAGAGAACTTTCAAAGCAGAGTAAGTTCCAATAATTTTTTTATAAAAAGCAGGCTTGTTAACCTAAACCTGAAACTACTCAAGAGGAAGATATAAGCTTCTATAATTCACTTCTATACGCTCGGTTTGAAAACTGCAGTCATGGTACTTTTAGCATACTTTCGGCTGAGGATCATTGTCCAGCAGAATAGAGATCACGGGATCAGCCTTACAACACTAGGCCCACAGCAATTTCTTAGCCTATTTATTTCAATGTAGAATTAATTACGGTCAGGTTTCTGCGTAAAGACTGGACGCAAAGGTGAACCCGTGTATTCCAGGCTGATAGTGAGAGCTAGGAACAGGATCAGCCTTGAGAGTTACAGAAAAATGAAACCGTCCCTAGAACCAGTCCTGGACATGTGGAGTTAACTGATGGAGCGTCACTCGGAACCAGAGATTCCAGTGTGTTTAATCTACATTTATGCCAAAGCTGGGCCCCGTTCCGATGCCTACAGCTTTTAGCGATAGGCACATTGGTAATCAGCAGAGTAGGTTGCTAGTTTGAACCTTAAAGGAATCAAGGAGTCAAATTTGGCGGAATCACAGTTCTTGTGCGTTTTTAAGGCGGAGAAAGACTTCTGCAATTAGTAAGTGGATCGCCTGCCTAAGCACAGAGAACTTTCCTTCTGCGGCTAGTCTAATACACTAACATTGACTAGGATTACCTTACTAGATGGAGTCAGCTTTGATGTAGGGGAGTTAGCTTTGATGTAGGGGTTTGATTAGGACTGTATACATCTGTGCTAAGTCATCTAGAGATGCTTTACAGCCACTCAAGAGCGACAGGGAATTCTAGGGTGTGGTTCTTACATAGACAGCCGAGACAG
This sequence comes from Phaethon lepturus, assembly GCF_000687285.1. Taxonomy (NCBI): domain Eukaryota; kingdom Metazoa; phylum Chordata; class Aves; order Phaethontiformes; family Phaethontidae; genus Phaethon; species Phaethon lepturus. The sequence goes on along the minus strand of NW_010552344.1, from coordinate 112,913 downwards.
AACAGAAGAATCACGGACTTTCTTCCTTCTGTCTGTTTTAAAGGAGCACAGAGTTACCGGTGCAGGTATCGATGCCCTTTTTTTCCAGCCACCAGAAATTAGATGAGAAGAATGAATGAATATTTACTTGGAACAACGCTGATCTGCAGTATCTTAAGCGTTAGTGACTTGCTAGGTTTCCGTTCAATAGAGCTTTAAAACAAGCGTGTTTTTCTTCTTTTCCACCTAGTAAACTTGTTCTCCTAAGCCAGAAATATCCCAGGGCTCCACTGTCAGAAATTCTTAAAATTGTACATGACGTCAAGGATATCTACAAAGAGTGCTGTGAAGGGGACATGGTAGAGTGCATGGACGACAGGGTAAGCTTAAATATTTTTTAGAACGTTTACGTACTTGAAAAATGCTTAGGAAGACAATAATTTGTGCAACTACTCCTTCACAGCCCAGGGCACTCATACTAAACACTGCTGGAAAGTTCCTCAGCCACTGAAAATCTCATGGCCAGCTCAGCTGACTGTTACTGGAACTAGGTTTTGGACCAGTTTCGGATCTAGACCTTTGCGATTGTGACGGCAAGGAGCCGTTACTTACAGTATTGTGTGTGTGTTTGGTTGAAATCAAAACATTTTTCAGGGAGATTGCTTGATGGTATTTACTCACTTGAGATCAATTGTAAAAAAAGCAAAAGAAAGCAGAGGCAAAAAGGCAACAATTTTTTTGCTGTCCTTTTGTACGTACTGCCATTAATCCAGCTTTCCTGTAGTGCCAATGAACTCTAGAAAACAGCTTGCATGGGAGGATTAGCAAAAGTGTGTGACAGTGACACGATTTAAATACTGCCTGTGTGGCTGCAACTTAGACACACTTTTTAAGCCAGCTGGTGTCCACTGCTGGCTTCATGAATCTCTGGGGCTTTCCGTGTTTCGTCCTCTATCAGAGCTGGGCACCTGACAGGACCGACAAGATCAATCAGGCATCCTTGTGACGGACCACTCCATGACTTTCCTTGGCTTTCCAGACTTTGTCTTCACACGGTTTCTAAGATCAGGGAGGGAACCGCGTACTCCCCCGCGCCTGTGAATATCGTGCTCAACACACACAGGATGTGCCCTTCCCTCTGATTATGTCTCTCTCATTGGGAACGGCGTTTGAAAAAGAGAGGGGAGGTGAATTAACCCATCTTTAAATTATTATTTCACAGTTCGTCTGATAATATGTTTTACATTTTACAGGCAGAGCTTATGACCTACATATGCTCTAAACAAGATGTTTTCTCAAGTAAAATCAAAGACTGCTGTGAGAAGCCAGTTGTGGAACGAAGCCAGTGCATTATCGAATCAGATTTTGATGAGAAACCCGAAAATCTTCCGTCAGTAGTTGAAAAATATGTACAAGATAAGGAAGTGTGTAAAAGCTTTGAGGCGGGCCAAGACGCATTCTTGGCGGAGTAAGTAGTGCCGACAGTACGCGCGCTTCTGTTTGAACGTTGCCGCAGATGGTCCTCTGTCTTTTCTGGACTGCAGCCTTTTGCACCGCTGGAAAAGCTGTCCTCTTGGGTGTTTCAAGTGCATATGGAGAAAAGAGATGACCACGTGGAAGTCCGATGTAACTGATGTAGCTTCAGCCCTAGTTGAGCCCCTAGTTTATCATTCAAGCTTTGCGACCCTTTCTGTTCAGCATTGTCCTATTTATCAAAGCTGAACGGATCGGTGCCTTGCTTTTATTCGTGGGCTTTGTGCATGCCTGCATACATTATCTCCTTAAGAAGTATTCGGTCCCGGGGAACTATTTTGTTCCTCTCACATTTGCCGTGTTGGCAGACAACAGAAAGACCAAAAAAATTCTACTAAACCAAGGAAACAGCACTCCAAGCTCATTGTCCGCCTTACTTGATCTCATCTGAGGAACTGCCATTGTCAGTTACTCTGTTGAGCATGAGGAAAGCGGCATGTTACTCGGGAGCTCTAATTCTGTCGGCCGGTCTGTCTTTCAGGCTTATTTATGAATACTCACGAAGACACCCCGAGTTCTCCACGCAGCTGATTCTGAGAGTTACTAAGGGATATGAAGCGCTCCTGGAAAAGTGCTGCAAAACAGACAACCCTGCTGAGTGCTACGGAAATGCTGTAGGTGCAAAGCTTGGTTTGCACGTAACTAAAATGCTTGGTCGGTACCTGTCATGAAACATTTGGGTTGAGAAGCTCCTACGGAAGATCAGACAGAAATTGTTTTGAGAGACTCATCCCAGGGGAAGTTAGTGTTCTGATGGGAGATGAAGCAGTCCAGGGGACTGCCGTTTACGAGGATACAGAGTTCTCTCAGATCACAGAGTAACTTCACTGGTCACCTTACAAAATTTCAGACTGGTCTCACTCAACTGCCTGATGCCTCTGTCTCTCAAAAGTGATTCTGCTTGTCCTGAAGCAGATGACTAACAGCTGGTTACCTGAGTTATTCCATGGGCTCCGCTGCCTATACTGAGTATGGCTGCTCATGGATTACAATGGAAACCTGCGTGGCCAGCTAACATAGAGACGCCTAAACATAGGGCTCCTAATCTTCAGGTGAATCACACGCAAGTCACAGCACACGTTGAGTCACTGACAGCTTTGGCCAAGTGGTGTAAAGATGTTCCCCTCACGGCTGATAATCCTGTACTTGAGAAATATTCACCCGATTTAAACAAACAAACAAAAAACCCCCATTGTCTAGAAAGTATGTCTAATGGGTAATTAATTTAAATTAAATTTCAAAAATCTTGCCACCTTTTTAAGGGAATTTCTGTTAGAATTTAGGACTCACATGAGAATCGAGTCCTCCCTATGCCATCCAGGCTATACAGAAGGCCTTGCAAAACGGGTATCTTAAAGCTAGGAAGATTTAGAAGAGGTCAAAACATATATTTGTATGACTGTTACCAGCACGTCCTGCTCTAGCATTACTAATACATTTTCACTTCTTTGCAGCATGAGGAATTGAGCAAACATGTCAAAGAAACTGAGGATGTTGTAAAGACAAACTGTGATCTTCTCGCTACCCATGGCGAGGCGGACTTTCTTAAAGCGTAAGGACTACCTGATAAATATTCTTCAATGTAAACAATGATGCTGGCTGCTTTGGGCAGATTTATTTGGGCTTTGCTTCTATTCTCACTTCAGTAGTGTAGCTCAGTAGAGCATTCTTCAAATGTGAGCAAACAAGTCATTTTTGTTCGGCTTTTTCAGACTTCTGATCCGCTACACTAAGAAAATGCCTCAGGTATCAACTCATACCTTGCTTGAAATTGGAAAGAAAATGACAGCCGTTGGTACTAAGTGCTGCCAGCTTCCTGAAGACAGACGCCTACCTTGTTCTGAGGGATATGTGAGTACATTTGTTTATTCTCTCTAGTCCTCTTGGAGACTTCTGCTGTGCTCAAACATGTTGAGTTCTGCTGAGATAGTAAACTCACAATGAGTTTTCATACACCGTAAGCTAAGCATCTACCTAACAAAATTCAAAGTCGGTTCATTTTTAATGGACGTGAGAACCTAAATAGTTGTCTGATGGTAGCTTGTCGAAATTTTAGCTAGACTTTGCTGTCCCTCAGAAAGCAAAAGTCAGTCGATTGGGTCTGCGGCAGCTTGCTTTTGGGAAAGCTAAACATTCTCTTAAGAAAAACAAAAGTCCTTACTGATTGTAGCCCAATGGACGGACTCTTTGCAGTTTAAGAAGTGCCCGACTCCAGGAATACCTATTTGTTTTACATTTTAAGACCATGCCATTTCGGAGCAGGTGTTTAGATCTGACAGCTTCCACTGCCAGCTATGTTATTGTCACACGAACTTTATGCTGTTACCGTAGAAGGTCTGCCTCACGTGTGTCCTTGTTTCCTTGTTTCTCTTTTCAGCTGAGCATTGTGATTCAGGATATGTGCAGGAGACAGGAGACCACACCTATAAACGACAACGTTTCACATTGCTGCAGCGACTCCTATGCTTACAGGAGACCATGCTTCACTGCCATGGGAGTAGATACCAAATATGTGCCTCCACCATTCGACCCCGAGATGTTCAGCTTTGATGAA
>NW_010552344.1:99000-108816 GCF_000687285.1 Phaethon lepturus | reverse complement strand
CTGCTGAACGGGAATTAGGACAGATGAAGTAAGCTAAAAGAAATACCTCGGAGAAAAACTTCTGAAGTGTAACACTTTAGCAGGGACAGAAGGAAGTTACAAACCCTGTGTTTTGTCATCGCCCTGGGACTTCACTAGTGACAGAGCTTGTGTTTGTGCTGAGCTTGTCAGTGCATAACATCACGTAGTTTGGAAGAGGCAAAATAGGGTATTTTCTTCAAATAAAACCAGCGTCTTCGCCGACCGGTTTCACGTAGGTCCACTGCCAGTGCAAGTCTTAAGATGTAGTTAATTAAGACAACATACAGATCATTTCAGTAAGTTGTTCCCACGGGGATAACTAAAAGCGAATAGGTGGTTGTGGTAGACTGTGGTAGGCTGGGAGTTTGGAGTCACAGATAGGCACAGGCTCCTCTAGGCATAACAAAATAACACCTCATAAAGGAGCTGTACTTGCATCGAATGGCGTATTTTGAATTGGGAAATCGCGCTACAGTGGGTGACGTTAACTGCGTGTTGTGGCTTTGTTTTCAGATTGCTTGTCAACCTCATTAAACGCAAGCCGCAGATGACAGAAGAACAAATCAAGACAATCGCTGAAGGTTTCACTGCCATGGTAGACAAGTGCTGCAAGCAATCAGATATCGAGACATGCTTTGGGGAAGAGGTATTTCCTATCTTCGTGAAAAAAAAAAAATCAAAAAACAACAACAAAACAAAAAAAAACCAAACAAAACACAGGAAACTGGAAACACACTCGGAAACCATGCACTGTGAAAGTGGTCCTGCAAACTGCTATGGTTACTTGTCCGTGTGCCCTTACAATAAATTTGCCTGCAGAGCATAACATACATCTTGACTGGACAGATTATAGTTACACATTATAGTCACTGAACAATTTCAAGTGGGAGTGTTGTCTGGTGGTCACGTAGTCCAGTCCTCTGCTCAAAGCACGGCTAAATTCTATATTAGATAATGTTCTTGAGGGCCTTGTCCGGAAGAGTCGAATATCTGCAGGCCACAGTTGAAAAATACGTGTGTGTAGAACTTCAACTATATCTCTGGCGTATGTAAATTTCCTTTTCTGCTACAGATTCTTACAGAACTCTGAAGGACTACCGGTAAAAAGTGTATCTGGATCAGTTATCAGAGACGCCTAGCAAATACAAATTTGTATTGGCAGGGCGAGTCCAGCTGATTATGTCCCATGAACGGTCATTCCGTTTTTTTCAAACTCATCCACCACAAATACATTCATTCATTGAACATCTGCTTGGCTCTGAAGTAACCACAGGAGAGGTTTATCTGTAGCCATATTGCTAAGCAAGCGCAAGCGTTTACAGGAAGTATAAATGACAGTTTCCTACAGCAACCTCATTATCATTTGAGGCATAGAACTGCATTACTAATAGATTAAAACTGCTTATTGATTGAATCCTTGTTTATTTATAACCAAAGTATTACATAGCTAAATATAGTAGAAAGATTTAGGAAAGAACTGTTTTGTCTCTAATTCACTCTAAAAGTTTACTTTCTACCTTTGTAAAATTGAAAAATACCTAACATACAGGAGTGCACAGCCTCTAAGGTTAGGAAGCACCATTAGAATTGTCCTTCGAACCGTAACGCAGACACACGTTGATGTTTATACAAGTTCCTGCTCAAGTACTACATACTTTGCTCCCTTGGTTTCTCTCTCACAACTGTTCGTATGCCTTTTTCTAGGGTGCAAACCTAATAGTCCAGAGCAGAGCCACATTAGGAATTGGCGCTTAACACGTGGTAGGTAACAGCAATAATGCCTATATACCAGCTATCTATCTATCTATCTACTGCTCTCTGCCCACCCTTCCACCCACTGAACTCCTTCAACTCAAACAAGCATCCAGCTTTCCTTTAACCACCAGCCATTTGCTTTTTCTGATGCTTTTCTCATGCGTTTTCTCACCATCTGCCGTGACATAGCATACAAAAAGCGAAAGTACTACTAGAATGCTACCATTTTACAAAACAACCCTTTTTGTTTCTCCAATCTAGGATACCAGTGGGAAAAAATACGAAGAAAAAGACTTCTGTGTAACTTCTCCCACCCATTACCTTTTTTCCCTTGGTATTGAATGAGTATTTCGTAAATCTTCAGTGTTTTGTCAAACCACATGCTTTTCCAGAAACTTTTCAATTCTATTACTTTGAAAAAAATGAATAATAAATAAAAGCTTTATAAATCCGCATTTGTCCTTGTCTGCTGGTGACTGCCATAAGGCAAAGCTCTTCAGTGCTCCCTACGTAAAATGGTTGCTAATGTAGGGATACACGGTTGTAGTATATATGGGCAGAGATTCCACTGGGGGTTTTTTCCTGTTTCTTGCCCTTGGAAGGTATGGACAGAGAGGCGGTAAGACGTTTAGCTAGACTATAACAATCCAATTCAATTAGGGGTTCATTTTACGCTTTACTTCAGCAATTATAATTACATATTAAGAGAATGTTCAAAGGAACTGTTCAGTCTAAATAAGAGGACTGGCAACGAGCTCTTATAAAAAGAAAAAAAAAAACCCAGTTGTTTTGTTTTGTTTTTACGTCAGCCACGAATCAAGTATCTCTTCGCTTGCAAAGAGTTGCAAACAGATCTGCTTTTGGATAATTCTTTTCAGGTCCTGAGTTGTTTTCAAAACAGCTTTTGGCTTCAGAGTTATCTCTTGGCAAGCCCACCATCTAAACCACTCCGCTGCAGGAAGCTCCTAAGAGAGAAATTTTTCATCTCAATGCCACTGAAGCGGTGTGATTTTCTAGTGTACATAGTCCACGAACACAAAACCCAAAATCTTCTACACTTTAACAAGGTCCCTTGCATAATCCTTACATCGTTAGGAGAGCCCTTGCATAACAAGGCATTTCATAAAGGCGGTTTTCTTGGCCTTGAATCTCTTTGTGCTTGCAATTCATGATCTGGGAATCTTCTCCAGAACCACAGAAATACACTGACAGTGAAACATTCAGAGACACTGGGTTGAAAATTTAAAAGGAGGAATCATCAATCTTGTTATGATTGAAACGTTTGAACATTCAATCACTCTAAGACACAGTTACGTATCGGTTTAGGAGAGCTGATGTGACCCCAAGACATTCACAAACGTTGTTAAAGATTTTAAGTTTTGCCAGTTTGAGCAAGAATCATCCATCAGTTGCAGTTAAGCGCCTTCTCCCTCCCTTATTTCAAGGGAGCACAGACAGTCATTGTAAAGACCATTCCCATTATCTAATTCACCATCCAAAAAGCTGACAGTCATTCACTGCGGCTAAAACTAACCTGCTCTAGGACATTGTCGCCACAGTAAATTAGGACAAGTTAAGCTTGCTTGAGGAAGAGGTTTGGTGAAGGTTCCGAGGCGCAGAAAGCAGCGCTAACCCCACAAATCTGTCAAGCAGTGTGTGTTTCTCATCACGTTTCCAGCTAGTCCCCACGCCGTATCGCGTTACGGTTCGTAGGTGTGCCAGTTAGCTGCCTGTCACATCTGGTATGGCTTTTCAACTCCACGTTGAATAATTCCAAATACAAAGCACGTTAAGGATTCCGTTAAGATTTAGTAATTAGAAAGGTGTTTGTAATTAATGTGTTGGTAATTTTGCTGGCTCCACAGAGATACAGAATCAATATATATATAATTTCCAGGCTGCATTTATCATTTACCGGTGCTGAAAAAGAGTACTGTGTCAAGAGAGTAGAGTTGAGCCGACTATCAGTATACCAAAAATATGTGAACAGAATTGATTTGCCTCCACCCCACCCCCATTTCTGCAATTCATAGGAACCCACCTCTTTTCACTCTTGCATGTCACAGTGTCTTTCAGTTTGCGTAAAGATAGAGCGCTGCAGCACTTGAAGAAGTATCTTAAGCCTCGGTGTTGACGTGGTTTTGAAAATAGTTTCCTAAGAGCTTTTGCTCCCATGCTGAGCCATTTTGCTTGCGTTCCTGGGGCTCTCTCTTGGGCTGTGGTTTTCCACAACTGATAGGTTTTTGTCCCTCTGCCTTTCTTTTTAACAGGGTGACTTTCATTTTTTTTCTTGTAGAGTCTCAGTTTAGAAGGAGAGGGAATAAGCAACCTGCAGCTGTAGCTAAGTCTGGACTCGTACAAAAGTATTCTTTAACCACTTAAGCGTCGCCTAAAGAGGTAGGGAAACCTCCTCCTAATTACCTGGAAGATACTTAAATTTCTGCTACTGAACATGAATGATGGATTCAAATTTCAGACAGGCCAACTGTAATGACAACTATTAGCACGATGCCTGTGACTTGTTTTCATGCAGCAGCTTTTCTTAGATTATTTCAGGCATCTTTAGGTTTTACATTCCCCCTATTGCAACTTCCAGTCTCTAAAACTCACCGAAAACTACACGAGTATTCCCGAGTATTCAGGGGGGAAAATAAACCAGAAACCGGCACGTCAGTGTCAAGGCAGACACGTGTTTTGTGAAGGCCCCTGGCCTTTGCCGGCCAACAACTGAGTTGGCAGCAGCGTGCCCAGCCAGGCAGAGCACTGTCGCGAGCCTCCGTTTCCCTTGGCAGCTCTGCTGCTACGTGACGTGCCCTGCACAGGCTGACGTTTACTGTCTCTGTCTAGATCAAGATCGAAAATGGCAAGACCTCCGCGGTACTGAGTAACACCAGGACTTACAGACCTTGTAGCCCGCTCCTGTTAGTATGCCCCATTTGCCTTCTCGTTCCCATACAGCCCAATAGAATGAACGGTTACGGAGTTGTAGTTTATGACCCACTGGTACCCCTCAGTGATAAGCAGGCTAATTTTTACTTTCTCCAGTTTAAATCTTCTGTATGCCCATATCTCTTTCTCACACATCCTCTGTAAAGGTTAGCAAAGCCATGACCACCGAACTTCTAACATCCACAAAAACTATTCCCATAAATCAAGTTTTCCAATCTTTGAAGAAAGCCCACGGGGAGCTACACGCCCATCCTTGGACGGAAACGCAGCTTTGACACCACCAGCCATAAAAATCGATTGATAGAAATCTCCTCACACTCGACTCCTCTAAATTAACTTACTCGCTATATGTAGATTTCTTATGCTAAGGCAGAGAAATAAACATACACAAAATAATTAATTCTTAACAAATGCAAAACCTACCATTGCTGGACAAAGACGTTCCACCTGCAGATTCCAAAGTTTTCAAAGTAACAGCCAGATCCAGAAGTTAGAATTGCTGCTTTTCTCTGAGGCGATGGGAAGGGAAGGCCTTTACTCTGCTGCTCCTCGTGTGAGAGGGTAAGGGGCTACATCCATTTCCTTCTGCCTTCTCCTTCAGTCTTAAATTCCTTCAGCTGACCACACATCCCCTCCCACCTGCCCTAAGCTCCTTCCTTCCTTCATCCCTGAATTCTTCAGCCACCTTCTCCTCTCCACACCTCCTCCACACTCTGAATCATAAAGCGGCAGTTGTCCTGTCTGTAAGCACAGTTTCCTATATGTTTTAAAAGAGCAGGTATCGGTAGCGGTCTTTTTAAGGGGATTCCTAAAAGGTTTTGTCATCTCTAGGTCACTGGGCTAAGCTGGATCTCTTGGTCACGGCATTGCCATGTTACTTCTTGATTTCTCACGGTCCCCCTGAGGTTGAGGAAATGCCATGACCTTTAGGCTCCACTTGCTCTGCATTCATTGCTGATATTTGGGAGCTGGGGTTAGTGTCATGACTCTGGAGCCTCCCTTGTAAGAAGGCTGCTAGCTGTGGCCCTGACATACAGGAGTGCCTTTAACGCTTGCTTCAGCTTTCACCTGAGCATTTAGAAACATTCATATCCAGTTCATCACAAAGCAAATAGAAGAATAATCGAGTAGCAAGAATGCTCTTCCAGCGCTCTGTACCAGTTTACGATGCCCATCTCACAGCACTCAGCCTGAGTAAAAATACAGCAGAGTGTGTCCGGGGCTTGGTAATGGGCAGCGGCTTTGGGCCAGGGTGTATTACTGGGTTTATTAAAAATTCCTCTTGGTTACGCCAGCGCTTGGCCCTTTTCTGCTCTCAGATAAGTGTCGTGAAACCTTTTTAACGGCATCGGATCAAAGATGCGCCAAGTTTTTAAAACATACAAGGAAGTCCGCTAGTACATTTACGTGTACTTTTTCCTAATATAAATCTTTACAAGCCATTTGACTGCCTAGGACTCGTCGCTGTGACCTCATACGACGGGTGTCTCTTGCCTTGCTGCCCCGCAGGGAATATGCTTTTCGTGTTAACTATCAACAAGCGTACTTTAGTAGTCAGTGCTATCCACATGACTTCATTTTGGGCGGTTGCCAGTTCATGATTTATTGCTGTCTTTGCCCAAAGACTGAATGAAACTCTTCTGCAAACTCGCACTAGTAAATTGCATTTCAACTAACATAAAACTACTACGTGCCCAGGGGTAGCAGGATTAAAACTCATGGTATTTTCCTTTGGTTGCAGCAGTGGCTCGTTTGAACCTGCCAAACTTAACTGGATGCGAGTACCGCACCAGATCCACACGTGTATTCTGTCCATTCTGGGCTTCCCCATGAACGAAAACAGACCTCCGCTTTAATTCTTTCGTCGGAAGCATGTGAAGGACGGGGAACGTGCCAAGGAGAAGGTACCTCAGCTCACGTAAAGCAATTGAAATTCTAAATTAACTTTCTAATGATTTGCAGCCCTAAATGAATTGTGACAGCAGTTCTCACCTCTGCCTCAGCCATTAATTGCTAATACAGGACCGTATCCAGCAATTACCACCTTCACCGCTGACACCCCCAAAAAATCCAAGTTATATATTCCAAGAAGTCTTGTAACCCAGTTCTTAATTTGCACAATTTCTTACGTAGTTGGGCAAAGCAAAAATCTGAGTGCACAGCGTCTTTTCCAAACCGGCCCCCCTCAGTCACAAACCTAATATTTTGTCATGGTCCCTTTTAGTGCGGTGGGTTCAGGCTGGGAACCTTCGCCAAGTCTCAGTGGAAATTTACAGCAGTTCACAGCAGTAGAGTTAATTGTTTAAAGTCACCGGTCGATAACAGCGTACAAATGATCGCATTGCCGTTTGTCTTCTTTCTTTCCTAGCTCCCCTGCCTGGTCTACACCTGGACATAATCCACAACAACGAAGCGGATGCTGTTTATTCCTTTTATTTTCTACAGTTTTGCTATGTGCAAAAACCAGAAAATATTTGCTTTAGATGCAGGTGAGAATTTTCCAGTTGAATTGCTTCCTTCTTATGATGTCCTTACAAGCTCTGCAACTGTGTCAATAACCGGTTGGAGTTAATTTCATGTAATTTTATAATGAACATGAAGTGAAACACCCTTATTTTCCACCTACGGGGATACATACAATAGGCTAGCTATGATGAATTAAACATTATAGTCTTGATTTTTTTGGTTTGGGGTCTTGTGGTTGTTGTTGGGTTTTCTTCTCCAAAGAGGAGGAATCTATTTCCTAAAAGACTCTGACTACCTAAAAAAAACCCAACAAAACAAAGCAAACCACCACACATCAGTGAAATGTAAGAGTCTCTATTTTTGATGAAACATGCACTATTTCTAGACAAAAATATGTTTGCAATTAAAAAAAAGTTTGGAGAAATCAACAAAACACCCAAATAACATCATTTTAAACATAATTTTTCAGCACATGGGATTTTTTGTTATCTTACAAATTCTAGTAATTGCTTTCTGCCTGTTGAAAATTTTGCAATGAATGCTAGATCAAGGCCTTCAAATTTACGTACAGGTACACATTGCAGTGTGCAAAGACCTGCCTTTTTTTAAACACATGGAAGTGGGACAAACTGAAAACTTCCACTGATCCTACCTCTTACAGAAGTCATTGGGTGGTGATTTGTATCCAACGTAACCGGAACCCAATCAAATAGTTCTTCATTTTCAAGTGGTCTCCAAAGTGAAAAGCCTAGCACTGTTTTCCATATAAAATGTGGATACATACATTTATTTGATACTATAGGCTAAAACAGCATGGGAGGGGTGGGGGGCTGTGTGTAGAAAAAAAAAAAACCCAAGCAAAACCAGTACTTGTATACCATCCTTGCCGACCTGCACCAGTTATTTCCCGTAACTGTACTATGAACACTTTGAGAGTAGGCTTCAGCTTTTGCAGACAAACACGCAGATACTGTCACTGGAGAGCTCGGGGGAGCTGGGGGGGCCTTTGAGGACGTACGCCTGAGGCCCAGGCCGTCAAAGGGTGACGTTTTACAGCACGCTTACGACCACTTTGGTCTCTGCCAGCTGAACGTAGTGTTACTACTCCCGTCAAGAGTTGGTGACAAGCTGGATCTTTGGTCAGCTGTAACCCACTGCCTTAATCTAGTCCCAAACGGAGCAAAAGCACGCGTCTCCCCACAGCAATTCTAGCACAAAGCCTCATTGTACCTTCTGTTGTTGCCCAGAATATACACGTCACTTTGTCCCGCGGTTCAGAAATTTACAGGGAAGAAGTTCCAAAGCGGTCCGAGTGAACCACCAGTGTAACATTTCTCATTTCAGTGATATTTTTCCCCCCATTGACAGATGTTTCTGCTTTCCCACAGCGCAGAAAATACCCGTCTCGGACAGAAATCCCTGAAGCTTGCTTGAATGCGGAAGCGGTGCCGCCTCGCACATCCTTGTGGCACAACCCTCTACTTTGTGCGCGGTAGGGCCTCGGCAGATAGCCGCCCCGCGACCAGGAGCACAGCTTGGGGCTGGACGCGCTGCCTTTTCCAAGAACATTAATCCTAACCGCTAGATCTTAGTAATGAAGGCAGTGCAAAAAGAACCCTCAAAAACATATCACCAGCCATGCTGAGGCAGAGAAGTATTTTATTATCCGTTACTATTAACAATTAAGAGCATAAAGCACATAGAGGCTTCCTGAATTCATGCAGTCGGAAGCACATAAGGGCTCCTCATCTGAAGTATTTCTAGTCAGCATAAAGTTTTGTTAGGAAAACGAACATGAAAATAACTCACTGGAGAGGGGAACCAGCCTGGAAGGACACAGATGCCTGGGACCACGACTTGTCATTTGAATGACCGATTCTCACTGCTGGACGTGTCCTTCGGAGCGTGCGCACGACGGCGTGCAAAAGCGTTCAAGTCCAACGGCAATTTTAGTCCCAAGGACTTGACTTAGCTTTTTGTAGCCAGCTGTGCTCTCAGCCCAGTTGACATAACTGCAGACAGTCGCCGAGGTCTTAGAACGCAGGAGTCCCTGGAAGCCTGACATGTGCCTCTGTTTCACAAAGTCCTTCTCTTTCAGGGCCACCCACGGTCACGTTTTATCATCATCTCCAGAAGTTCTGTTACAAAAGCGTAGCGCAGCAAGTGAACAGAGTTGTCCATCTTGCACACTGGTGCTGTGACAATGAGGTGATACCAGAGTGTTTTAAACCACTGATAGGAAATCAATACTAATTAAGGTTATATTTCCAGCCAACCCTGACTGACAAGTAACCATCACAGAGAATCCGTCCCCACAATTGCGCAAGTTGTGGATTTATATATAATCACACACATGTATTTTTCAGAAATGCGAATTGACAGAACGATACGTAAGACTTCCATACAGTCCCATTATTCTGATGTTCTTCCCTCTCTTCTCTTTTCTGCTTGTAGCTCACCATGGGATAAGATCCACCGGGAAAACTTCAGGAAGCATGTGGTGTAGCAGCTGACTGCTGTGCCAGAGCTGACCCTGAAATAAATCAGCACTTCCTAACTTGCGATGGACATTTCCTTCAACGCAGCACAGCCTAGAGCCCAGTATTCTGCTCAAGGAATATTAGG
>NW_010552344.1:71509-98969 GCF_000687285.1 Phaethon lepturus | reverse complement strand
TCCTGGAGTAGTAAGAAAACTGCTCGTTTTGTACTGGATAAATACTTTTTAGTCAGGTACAATGGAACAGTTTGCAGACATACTGCTATGTGCTTAGGAAAAGCTGCAGACACGTTTCAAATACAGGACTCTCTCACCCACCACTGTTAAGACAGATAATTTTTCATTAACACGTATTAAAAGAAAAATCCTGTTCTTCAGAAACGTCTTCTATACTTTTAGTTCTCCGTATTCTAGTAAAAACACCTGTGTTATCCTAAGTTTACTTCTCAATTTGTCTGCCTTCCCGTCTTTTCCATTTTCCCAGGAAGAATAACAACTCTTAAGGAGCCTTGAATTTAAGAAAGCACAAAGAGGAAAAAAACAGTAGGTAAGGAAGTGAGGATTTCTCCACTGTAAAACCCTTGAAATATTTGGCCATTGTCATATTTTTATGTACATGTGTATATATATGTTTTTAAATATTGAATGTTGATAACCATTTGGGTCTAAAAACACAAGGAGGCACAGGGTGACTTTCATGACTAATTTGGGCCATTAGCAGATGCAAAAACGTAAAATGTAAAATACTGCTTCTTAAGAAGCTTTGTGTAGCATTACAATGGCTTTTAAATTTTCATTACAGTTACGTTCATAGGGTTGCAAGAAAGTCTGCTTTTCTTCGTGCTGCTGTACTTCTGGTTATCGACTACGAGTGTGCAGCTGAAAACTGCTGCAAACAGCCTAGTCGCAGCATTTGCTTGAATCTAAAGGTATTACACAGTTTTCTCCATCCAAAAAAATTATTTTTTGGTTTTGTAAAGCATTTCTGCTTATTGAGTTTTTTCAGCTTTAAGTGCATTGTTTTCTCCTGCTGCAATGATAAAAAAAAAAAAATAATCAAAAGACAGATTTCTAGATCCCCAAAATGTCAGACTTACCTAAGAAAATAAGTTTTCAGGGTTTTTTTGCTCTTCATTTGTTAAACATGGTCATTTTAAAACATAACATGCTCAGTATTGTAGCTCGTTCAGCTATGGAAAGAATCAAGGAATCCAGCAGGATTCATGCACACAACTGCAAGATTCCGAAGAAGTTTGGAGAGACAGGTTTCACAACAGAGTAAGTGTCCAAACACCATTTAAGAAAGCAACAGGAACAGGCTGTCCCAAAATTTGAAAGCACGGTGGAGAACAGAGATAGGGAATAATCTGCAGCTCACATATCCTTCTTAACAAGAAGATTTTTCAGAAGCCTGTCCTGCTTTTCTGAGTGAAGTTCTTCTCATTTTAATGTAGAACAGAACTAATGCTGAAGCTGTGTCTGGTACTGTAAACGAAGGGAATAGCGCACACTCCTAATTAGAAGTGAATGTTTCAGAAGTGTCAACTACAGCAGCTAGCTTTAATCAGCGTTTGAATCCAGAGCCACCTTTCATGGAGATAGCATCAGGTGATTCCTTTTAATACGGGAAAGCTTATTTGACATTTTGGCAAACTTATTGTATGTAAGAATCATATATCCACAGCTGTGGTCACTTCACTATAAAACCAAATACTTAAATCACAAGTCTCTCTCAGACAACAGCAGCTGTGTCACACGTGACACACTTGTACTTCAGTCACAGTTTTTGGCGATGATGGAGTATATTGTCAGAAAAATTATCAGAATGACTCAGAGCCTGCCTACAAACTGGAAATAATTTTATTTTCTGAGGGAAATTAATACATCTACCCGTCTCCTCTTTTCCCAAACAAAAATTGTGTCTGAACAGAACTCAAGGGTCTCTCTTCTTTTTTTTCCTCTCCATCTTTGGCATCTCTGGCCACATTCCTAGAGACTAGTAGGCCTTATAGTTCCCAGTGTTCCCAAACACGACTAACTTTAGGAAGTGGCACTCAACCGAGAACGTCTGTTTAGCCAGTGGCGCATAGAGTTTCTCGTCAATATAATAATCGCACTTGACCAGACTGAAGGCTGTAGCCTAGCATATGTACATCTTATGCATGGGCTTAACTCAAAGCATCCACGTACTGAAGAATACTCTTCCGCCGCTCCTCCGACTGTGAAGGAAGGGAAAGGGAGAAGACCGCTGTGGCAGCAGCAGACATAAAGCGAGACAGAAATAGAGCCACAGGTGGCAGCAATAGCTTCTGCCCTCTGGACATGCTGCACAGTTTCAGACTGGGGATGATGTTACAAATGGCGATGTCGAGCCTCAGTCAGTAGCGCTAACTCTGCATTTGACTTCCTCTGCAGATTGCTGCTTCCTCTCCTCAGGTGCAACCCCCGGATGACACATGGACAAGTAAAGAAAATGATGGCCGATTTTACTGCTGTGGTAGACAAATGCTGCAAGCAAACGGACGCTGTGACATACCCGGGTGAAGAGCCGTGTCATATCTTTACAAACCACTTGACAACAAAAGCTGACTTAGCAAATATCAGATAATGCATTTAGATCAAGTAATTCAGCCAGCTAGAGGGGCCATTTGCACAGCTAGTTTTGCCATGTGTTTGCCCACAGATAATAAACTACACCTGTATGTACGCACAGACTACTTCATCTTCACGTTGCACTGCAAAACACGAAGCCACAATCACAACGGGTGACAAATTACATAATCAGTTTCTTTTGGTTTCCCTCAATTTAGGTTACTAACTCTCACGATCGATCGAAAAAATGTTCTGCTTAGCCTCTACTTCTATTCCCGGCACTAATAAAGTCACTTAAACTATTCAAGTCTGAGAATCCATGGACCTGTCGTGTCCTTCTCAATCCCATTGTTGTCTCTTTTAAACAGGCAATGAAGAAACACTTCCCAAATCTACGTTGCTCCAGTTGACTGTTTAATACTGTAAATCAAAAATGAATAACTCATGCACTGCAGCAGTGCTGTGATGCGAGAGCAGACACGGTAGAAAGGAAGGCCCTTGCCTCTTCACTCTTCTATTTCCATTCCTTAAGGAACACCTATATAGGTATGAAAATCAGTTGTAGCAATTGCAGCCAGTTCCATCGACTCATTTGTAGCAGGTAGACTCCCGTCGCTATTTTTATTCTCCTACCATGTATTTCTGCCTGGTAGACATACTTGAAAGCTCCCTTGTATGGGGGGAGCCATTATTATTTCCCACTCAAGACAGACAAGCAAGGCCTTAAGTCTCCAGAAGCCTAAGGCGTCCCAAGTTTTTGTGATTACACCGACATGCAGAAGCTACAGATATGATTCAGTTGCCTAAAAATAACCATCTAACACCATTTGAGATACCTTAAGTAACCTGCCTGGTCTCTGTCTACTAATCTGGAAAGTCACAGGTCTTCTCTGGGCAAAGCGCCAGCCTAGCCAGCCCCCACATGCTACTGTAGCTACCCAGGGACATGTCACACTCAGCTTCTGTGTTCAGGGAACTCACCCCTACCGTGTGTCCTTCCATCTTAAACCCAAGCAGCACATATACAGGGAGTGTTAGTGCCTGGAAAACAAGAAAACATGAACACTGGAGAAACTGACATATTTTTCTTCCTTCTTTTCAAAAAAAAAAAAAAGTTTAAGTACAGGCTTTGTCCAAGATCACTACTTATCAGGGCTTCGCAGCTGTTCTTCAAAATAGTTTGTTCAACCATAACCTAATATGTTAGGGGAACAACCTAAAAGTTGTCATGAGAAGATGAAGATGGGACAGGAGCCAATGACCCATTGCAGTGTTGGCTTGTTTAGGAAAAAAGATCACGGAGTAAAATTCCACTGAGAGACAGGGTCCCTGACGAGGTAAAGTATCTCAAATAGAGCCTTGCAGAAACCTGGTGGAGTGGAAGAGGGACGTTCCCCTTGCTGGTGCAAGGGGAGAAGAGCCATGCGAAAATGCACACTGGAACCAAGAGAAAGCGCCATCCCTTTCAGAAAGCGACCTGAAGTATCAGGCAGCACGGCTTCAAAAGGGGATTTGGACTTGACAGCTGCCTCTGCTCTGAGGGGCCGCCCTAAGAGTCACACCTGAGGGGTAGGCTGCAAATGGAGTCATCTTAGGACAACTACCAGTGTCGATAGCTGAGCCAACGAGAGGATGACTCTGGCAGAAGAGAAAGCCTGGACGAGGCAGTGCCAGACACTCGACTTCCAAGAGTCAAGGGAGAATTTGTGCTCCAAAAACTACAACTCCGCTAGATCCACAGCGAGATCCACAATACGCACTGTGACGAGAGCAGTGCCTTTCACGGAGCAGCTGCAAGGAATTAACTGGGGCCTTCTCAAAAATACATGCTTTTAGTTTTTTTCACCCGTGGGCAGATATAGTAAGTTCCCTGCCTTGCTCTAAAGTGCTGTGTAAGCAGGTCGCCGCAACCTAAGTTTGCCTTGCGTTAAGATAACGGTGATTGTGTTGTGCTAAGATAACTTGTTTTGACATTCAGCAATGGTGTTTCACTTGGCTAGACCATCACGCCTACAGGTGCCAGATAAAGACAAGGACAAGTTGTAAATGTCACCCTTTGTACTTTGTTGTGTCCAGTTCAGTTGCAATCAAGCCACTATGGGATTTGCAACCTAGATAAAAGTAGGAGTGTTGTGCTTAGGAAGTTAAGGGAAGGGTGGGTCAGGGGTGAAGGATTTTAGCTTTAAGAATTTCTTACTGCTCCCATTCTAGACGTTGTAGGTTCATCTTACGCTCTCATAATTACCTGGCATGTAGGCTTTGCTTCCCAATGAAGGGCATATCGTGGTGCTAACAAACATGTAGGCAGCAGCCTCTGCAAAGCACTACTCCTTTAAGCCTTTCACAGTTTATGTCGGGCTGCACATCCCCCCTCCCAATGCATAGGAACCACCCAGGATCAATGATTACTTCTTGCCTCCCTGTGAGGAGGCAATAACTTACTTCAGTCCAGAATCTCCAGAAGGACATTCTTTGCACTGAGTACAGAAAGTGGAAGAGCCTCTCCCAGAAATCATCCTCACCGAAGGCAGAACAAGGTTATATCCGATGAAACCATTTCATCGTGGTGTGAAAGCAAGCATCTTACAGAGCAAAAGCACTCAGTTGTCTCAATGAAGCCAGACTGGCACCAACACCATCCCTTGAACTACGCTGGGACTCGAAGTCCTGGAAAGATGCGTCAGTCCTCCAACTCCAAAACAGCTATCTGGTTTATCTCCTTTTTCCACGATCAAAAATGTTTGCTATAAAAGTGATTGCCTCTGTGGCAAGCAATAGCACCTGGAATTACTAGAATGTTTCTTTTCTACTGTACAGGAGAAGCACATTTTGCTTTTGACATGGTCCTGGAACTAAGCGGAAGCAGAGGAGTAGAGCAGGGCGCAAACCTGAGCAGTAAAACTCACAAGTCACAACTCGGTCCTCATGTCACGGAGGTGACCAAATTGCATTGTAGACGGCAGCTTGGCATCCTGTACTGGAAAAGGCTGAAGTAAAAGGCTGACTGCCTGCTGTACAGAGGAAGTGGGAACCCTGCCATGGAGCTCCTCTGCAGCAGGCAGCAGCAGAGGGATGGTTGCTTTTCACTCGTATGCTCTTCTCGCTTAACAAGCGGCCTGGGAGAGAGGCAGAGCTTCATGCAGCTGAAGCTGAGAGGATCGCCTCAAGTGTGGATGTGAAACTTGGATCTCTTCTAAGAAGCTCAGCAGTAGTTCCCTCAAGAACAACTCACCCAGGAATCTTTCACCATGTATAAAGAACCTCTGTTTGGGCAGTAAGGCGAAGGGCAAGTGCCTTTCACAGCAGTCACTGACTGAACCTCTTCAAGAGAGCTAGATGGTTCTGCCACCCCACTACCGTCACCGTATTACGCAGCCTGCAGACATCCTGGAAAGCAGCCATCCTTCTTTCAGCATCCCGTCCATGTCACTGTGAAAATGAAGGGGAAGAGAAGGGGGATGAGGGGAAAGAGAAGTCACAGTGCAAGAAAGCCTGCAAGTTTTATGTGGATTCATCTTGCCAAGGGGCTATGGAGTCTGAAGCAAATTAATATATCCTGTACGTATGAAGATTTAATCTGTCTGCTTGTTAACAGGCTTTGCTCCTTTTTGTTTCTCTTTGTAGTACTCCAGCAAAGTTTACCAGAACCCAAGAAGATGAAGACAAGGCAAAATTTCTAGTGCTTGATCTTCGATGCGGTAACAGTTAAGGAGCGACAGAATGACTGGCAGCCCACTACTCCGGCGAGCTTCACCAGTCCCTGCAGCGGGCCGGGTCATACTGCTGGTGCACTAGGACAAAAGAGAGGCCGGTTTCCTAACACCAGACTTCCTTGGAGCCGCTCTTGGGAGCGATCTGTGCTTGCCGCTCTGCTGTATGCCAAATTCTGCCTCTCAAAGGGGAGATCTGTCGAACAGATCTGGACTGCGTTGGCATGGTAAGAGGCTTACACTACAAACCCCCGCACAGACGAGTCCTCCCGGGACACCTGTCAATTTATTTCCACCACTGGCACCACGCAAACAACTCACCACTCGCTACACTTTCCGCCCACGTGTCGCTCCGACACAAAACGCACAGCAAACGTGTCCTCGCAAGCCCGGAGACAAACGGGACAGAGAGAAGCACTGCCAGAAAAACAGCGAGGAAAGTCATTTCATTCCCAGCCAAGTGACTGAGAGGAACCAAAGGACAGAGGAGTTGGTCGCCAACTTACGGCAGCGCGTAGGCGTGCGCGGCCTAGGCATGCTCCCACCTGTAACGCAAGAGGTTATCCCATCTGCTGTGCCGACACGCTCGTACACCCGCAGGGTGAACACTCCTGAAGACAAGGACCCGAGCAAAAACCGTCAATTCATATCAAACCGAGGGGCCACGCAGAACACCTAGGAGTGACTTAAAAAAAAGGACAAGCCAGACATTATACATGAATCTTTTTATTCCCTCAAGGTAAAATAATTTGAACGGGATTCTTTTAGCGAGACAAATCATGGTTTGTATGGAACCACATAAATATTTTCAACATACCTCAGCAAAGAGGCATAGCTGGGGAACAGGAGGATACTTTAATACCATGTCAAAAATGCCCTGCTTTTCATTAAACAAGTCATACTCCTCCATTTACTGCTGGGCCATGAACTTATAAAGCCTTTTTAAAATAACAACATCCAGATTACATATATAGTCAGAAAAGAGGTTAGGACACGCACTTTTGGTAAAATAGACTTACTCAGGAAATCATCTCCAAGTCAAACAGAAGCTCACAAATGATTTGGATATAATTAGTCATTTGCAGGGGCTGAAGAGAGCAATTCTTACCATCAGATTTCCTGTCATCGGCACATAATCATAAACCATTTGCAACAATAAAGCTAACAACTTGTATTTCCTCCCTGTTTTACCTCCAGGCTACATACACCAGAGAAGACTTCTAAATATTTGGGTAACAAAGTTTTATGTCCTACGTCCCGTGCATTGCCTCAAGTTTGGCAGCACAGATTCAGCAGTGAGTGCCAACTGTAACGCTGTCGCAAGCGATCTTAAGAGAAAAACTTCCCCTCCGTTCAGCAAGTTTCAGAGCAGTCCCTAAAAGCCAAATACAAAACTCTGTTCTGCTTCAGTAAGCCTCAAGTTCTAACACTCCAGCCAAAGGCTCTTGGGCAAATCCCCCGGATCTGGCCCGTACCGCCATAGTAAGCGTGATAAACTCAGTGTATTTTCCATAAGAGGAGCTGAATGTAATCCCAGTTCAGAACACTTGGGAAGCCGTTCACACACATGTACAGGAGGACACTCGTTGATTTTGCGGCTAAATACTTGCAGAAAAGACTCAAATATCTTCTATGAAAATTAATTTTCTTAGGGAATATGCAGTTAACTAATAACTGAATAACATGGAAAAGCTGAAACGGTTTTGTCGTTCCGTAGAAAATTCTGTGTATTCAACCACAAAACCATTCCTGTAAGACGAGGAGGAAAGGGCTCAGGGTTCTCAATGAAACTAAACAAATCCAACCTGCAAAAACCAACAAGGCTTGCTTTGTGGCTTTTTTAGCACATAAAGCAATACTTTCATCCTTCTACTTTTAAATAAGTCATTACAAGTTCTTGTTCTCCATAGCAGGGAATTATTCTGCGCATCCAAAAGGGCAGACGGTTCTGCTGCTAGGGCAGAAGAGCTGCCCCCCGCCATCGTGACCACACTCCGCTACCGCGTGGGCAAAGGTGCTCAACGAGGGCAAGGCGCATCTTACACGTCGCTTGCATTGCTTGATCCACAAGGGTATATGTAAGCTCAAGTCATTGCAGACGGGCCGGTCACAACATCAACAGTCAGTGGTAGATGCCTTATAGATAACACAGGCTATGTCCACACACATCAACCCACCTGCACACCAGCTGGATTCTTTAACTTTAACAATATGGAACGAAACTGCCTATACACGAGATGTTTCTTCAAGGGCAATCTGCGAGCACCTCAGCTTTACAATCTTGACAGTGTAAAGAGTTAAAAGAATTGGGACTTTTGTCATGTTTGCATACATAAATCCACCTGTGTTTGTGTGCGTGTAAGTATTTATTTACTTCCGTCTTTTGACACAACTATTTACAGGCAGGCAGTGAAGAACCACACCAGCAACCCCTCTTCCTCTAGTAATCATCTTTTATGTTTTTCTTCGCTTTCAGTGAAATGCCAAAAGAGGACCTGAGCAAAGACAGGACTTACGAGCCTGTCCTGAACGCCTAGAGCGGCAGGTTCAGTCCTACAAAGGCAGAGGTAAATTAGATATGAATAAAGCTTTCAGGAGTAGCCGAACAGTCGCACTCCCGCTCAACGGAGCGGAAAGTCTAAGCAGGGGGACTTCAGGAGGGAAACATAGACCTAGAGCGTAAAAGGGCTCGGTTATGACAGACATCTCTCCAGCATATGCTCTAAACCTAATTTTTCTTGGCTGTGCAGATAGATGGTTTGAATAACGAGGGTTCAATAACGTCTGCACTTAGGAGACACTCATATGTGCGGCATTCTGGTGAGACAGAGGCATAGTAGTTATAGAAATGTTAGTTACTTGCAGCTTACCTCATGATCAACTTTCCAATTGATTTTTCTTTTTCTCTTTCCCCCCTCCCCGTCCTTGCTTTCTTTTCCAGGTTTTTGGTTTTATTTAGCCGAGAAACTTCCTGTGCCTCCATCTTCTGATGCTTACGATACTGCCAACCATGTCTCGGTTACGTAGCGAGGACTGCTTTCCCAGAACGAGGTAAATGACAAACAGTTAGCCCTTCGCATGCTAACATATTTGCAGTTACTAAAAGAATGCTCGCTCTCACTCACTGCTATTTCCAGTTCTCCTCTGGCCAGCCCATGCCTCAGCTGACCAGCAAAAATAAAGTTGCCACATCTGAAAATTGGGCCTAGATTCTCAGCTGATGTAAGCTGGGATAGTTACATAGCCTCCAGCAGAACCAGTTTACACAAGCTGGGACTGTCACTCTTCATAATTCCTATACATTTCTTCGGAATGTAATTTGATCATTTCTGTGAATTTAAACCAACCGCTCCGCCAGGTACATTGGTTTCACCTCAAATAGGTGTCGAGGCAACCCACAAAAATGCTCCACTAGGGTGAGGAGGAAAAAAAAGTGCTGGAAACTTGTTCTTTCCACCACCAAGTGGCTCTGCACACTAGGTGAGAGCTCGCCGAGCCGCAGAGCTGCTGATCTCCTCCGTAGCAGGGGACCCAGTGGTACACCCGCACCAGAGCACGCGGAGGTTCGCTACCTGCGAGAGGCTGCCCGGGATGAGAAAGTGATCCCGTCCCTGAGGAGCTCGTAAGGCCTGTGGCGATTTGGGTGTGCAGCAGAGAGAAACACTGGGAAGGAGGCGGGGAATCACCCACTCATGTTTCCTAGCTGTTGCTGGGTCCTGCCTTCTCCGGGCAAGAACCCCCACTACCAAAACAAGACATATACAAAAACACGTAATCAGATAAAGCCTAGCCAAGCTTCCTTTCATGGTATCTCCATGTAAAACACAAACACAAAAAATCTTTTCTTTACAAAACAGTTCATGAAGTTCCAACACGCCTCTTACACAGCACATCCCAGTACTTCAGGTTACTTACAGGGAACGTAACTCCAAATACCTCATCGGAGCAGCTCAGACTTTTAAAGATAAATGTTCTTACTACTTAGGAAGAAGCCAAGTTGTTACCGATACACAAACTTCCTGCAAACATGACTCTTTTTAGAGCAAATACTCGTGATTTGACAAGAATGATACTCTCCGAGTTTATAGTTGGATGTAATTGAATCCTATACATATCCTACTTAAATTACCAGAAAACACGATAAAATTCAACAATTTTAAGAAGAAAAACTTCAGTATTGCTACAATTTGCTATTGCTACCATTACTGCAATTACTACTGTTGAAGAAAGCAACCCCCACAAAAAGGGCATTCACAAATTCTGCTCTCATTAGTAAGAGCAGAAATAAAATAGCTCAGCTCTGGGCACACACACTTGCACCCAGCATGAGAAAAGTAACGGAAGTCCAGCAGAATCACACACCAGCCTCAGCCACACAGACCTTCCCCTCGAACCGCTCCAAGTCACCAAGAAATACCCTGTAAAAAACTCTCTCACCTCTCTCGCATAACGCACAGAGTAAAAAATTTCCCAACCTCCCACTGCCCGGCTATTTCAAAAGTGGAGTGAGCATCCCCGACCCCAACCACCGCCAGCTGGCAGCCATTCGCAGCTCCACACCCAGGGCGCAATCAGCTGCTTTTAGCTCTACCTTGACCTTGCAAAACAGTTTCTAAGAAGTTCTAGAAACACCTGGATCCTCACTAGGTGTGAAACTGAGTAGATCAACACGGTTTCCGTACTCTGAAGGACAAAGGGAACTCTTTATGAGGACCTAACCTCTGCATTGGATCTCATTTCTAGTGTTTGCCATATGCTTTTTTTTCAGTTAAATACTATACAGACATTTCCCTCCTGCAAATGAGCGTTCACTGTAAACAGGCAGATTGCCATCCGAACAGTGGCAGGTATTTTCAAAGAAAAGTGAAAAGCAGTTCACCGTCCTGCTGAGCATGGAAAAGGGCAGTGGAGAAATTTAATGTAAGGGGTTTTATATGCAGCAGCCAAGTGCAGCTTTCAGAAATTTTTCTGGGCCAAAGAAGAAGCTGCTGTACAAGGTGTCTGACATCAGTGTCTCAAATGATTCTGCAGGTCTCTCTCAAGTAGAACACCCCCACCTCCTTCATTTTTATAGCTGAGAGTAACAACCTTGTATTAAGGGGTTGTTCTGAAAATGAGAGGACCAATCTGCATCTCTCCCTGCTGCTTCTGGGGGAACGGAAGCAGGAGCCCCTGGACGGTCCCCAGATTGCCCCCGCGGGGACTCTGCTCGGGCAGCCCCAACACGGGACGCTGCTGAGAGCAGGGGGCTGGAGGGAGGGAGCGCAACTGCAGACCTGAGGGAGCGCCCGCTCCCAGCAGCAAGAGGGGCCGGCTGTTTGGAAACAGCTGGGTGAGAAAAGCTTTCCCTGGTCTGCGCCTATGGACTTAATCAGGATCATATATGTAGAAAGAGGGTCCCTGACCTCCAGGGCGCGTGCTTGCAAGTAAATGTCTCTCTCTCCTGTGGGGCTTTTTAGTTAGCAGTGTGACAGAGCTTATTTGTGACCTCCTGAACAGACGTCGTTTCACCTTACGTTTTAGACCTCCTGCTCCGATGAGCTGGCTCCCATCTTCCCACTCAGAATCCTTTTTCCTTTTGATACCATCTCATGTGACAACGAGCAACCCGCACCGTCTCCCTGCAGCATGGAACAAGGAGCATTGCCTTCTTATGTCTAAAGAAATAAAAAGCTCTGTCTTTGCCTCTTCCTTCAGACCCAATACACGTATCCTTGCCCGCCCACCTATCTCCAAAAACTTGTAAATTTTATCAGTATGCTTACCGCATACTTTTTAAAAAGTAAAAAGAAATAACTGTACTAACGGGACTTTTTCCCTTCATTCTACAGGTTCGGAGTCGATTTTGTTTCAAGATTCAGACACGTTTTGACCGTAATTGTTAACGCTGCAAAAATATTAAAGGGGGTACTTAATTCAGCCTTTTCACCATGACGCTTTGGGAGCTGGGAGAAAGAAATAGCTTGTACAGCACCGAGGGATGCAAAAATATCAGTTTAACAGCTGAACTTGGGATTTTTCAGTCAACAATGCGTTACGAAGGCATCTTCTGCGCAGCAGTCACCTTTAAACAAATTTGTAGGTAGATGGGATCAGTATGCACAATAAAAAGCCCAAGGAGTGTTTAAAGTTCTTGTTTGAAGTGTGATAAGTTTCTATTTGTGTAAATGTCAGGGAAAAAAAAGAATCCCCAAGGTCCGTCCTTTGCAACAAGCTGGTCACTTCATCATACTGAGCAAATAATGGCATGTCTAATTATTGTGGGAATATTCCAAAAGGGCTAATGTTATATATGACAGTAAAAGGGTTTTGATTAACCAGAAATCGTTTGGGAGAGTATAAAAGTAAGTCTTCCCCCTCAATTCTTTCTACCTTTCACAGATGAACCAAGCTCACGCCAGGCCCCTGCCAAAATCTGACAGTATGAATTGGAGAACAATAATTTATGTTATTTTATTGGTGAGCCTTACCGTAGTGAAAGCCCTGCCTAGAAGTTATCGGGACATAGGTAAGAACACATCTCATATTTTTACTCTATTCTGTTGTATAATACCGATGGCTGCAACTTCGCAGGCATGGTTATGTGGTATCTCGCTTTGCCACTGCCACTTCTACACGGGTGTTTTCCTATGGGTCAGAGATATACAGCAAAACTGTATCGGTATAAATTTTTTGCCATCAGCCTTAGGTGCGTTGCTTCTTAATGGCTTGAGAATCTACGTAGTGTGCAGGACGGCCAGTGATTACTGAGAGGAAGTCTACTGAAGGGTAATTTAATCCACGGGGATGTGGTTGCGCCACCGATTTTAGGTACTCCTAAAAGTAAAGCCTGTGGTTTTTCCAGCCCCCCTCCACAGTCCAGGAGGAAGCAAAACGGAGACGTCCCAAGACGGCTGCTACCTCCAGGTGGCTATTCAGAGTAGCTCAGTTAAGCTATTGCTATGTCTTATCCTTCAGAGGGGCCTTACTCTGTCTTCACCGACGACTGAAGGAGCCTGCGATGACCGTACTTCACTTAACTAAGGTTAAGTGCCTGAAATGGCACAACTAAAAACCTCCAACAGTGTGCGGTTCAGATGCTTCTTTCACATTACATACGGTTATCGTTGGGAACTTTTTTTCATCTTTATAAATTCCAAATGCACTAAATGGCCCAACAATGTAAAACAGAACTGATCTTTGCGTTATTTATTTCGTGTTATTGTCTCAGTTGACCCCCTGGCATTACTCGGAGGGAGAAGCTGGCTTATTTCTTTGATTTGTTTGATCCTTTTACACCAATCTCAGCACTACCAACAGGAGGGTGAGACAGTAGCATCCTGGTTTGGGAACAAGACCCTAATTTTAAAATTGATCTTTCAGAATACTCTCTGGCAAACAAGGAACTCAAGAAATTATTGCAGTTAGATTTGCCCATTAATAAAGGCTCAGTGGCAAAGGAAAGATATTTGCACAGGTTCTTCACATAGATTGGGCACATTAGTTTTCCTCTGGGCCAGTTCACAACACAGACAGAAGGATGCAGCTCTCTGAATTGTTGAGGAGCTTTGCCTGCCGATGTAGTCCTCAATTTATCCCATGTTTTCTGCACAGAGGTTTCTTCTGTATCTCAAGAGCGATCAAGCACACCTTTAAATAGCTAAGGCACTGTTAAAAGGTGTTCGTAAGGTGCTTATTCAGTCATGTGAAGTGCATCATCATAGTAGCTGAACGCCCTCCAGGTTTTAGCGTATTCTTCCCCGCAACACTTGAGCTAGGCAGGGAAATGGTATTGGCCCTGTTGTATCGTAGGTCAGAAAGAAATAGTTTCACATCCTCGTGCTTAAGTCAAATACAAAGTTCAATCTTATGCCGTGCCACTCCCAGTGCTAGTACCCCAGGCACTGAAGTATCTTTCTCCAAGACTCCAGCACCAAAAAAAAAAGGTATTTGGTGAAGCATTTAGTAAACGTTTTTTATTGAAATTATCATGTTTTTCAGACCAAAAAAACGACATTGGCCAACGTTTTTCTCAGCTGCATGAGAAGAATTTTAAAGCCATGTAAGTTGTCCAGGTAAAACGTCCTCTTCTTACAAATTTGCTGCCACTGAACATCCTTATGTCATTTGGAAACGAACGTGTACTGCGAATCAAACACTCGCTCGTTCTGCCAGCCCGTGCCAGCTCAGCCCGGGGCGATATGGATCCTCTCGCTGTCTCGCACCTAAAAGTTAACTAATTAATTTTCAGGTAGCCTGCAACAGGTTTAACGTTGTGTGTTCTTCTCTAGTGCCATGATCATGTTTGCTCAGTATGTGCAAGGAGGCACGTTTGGCAAAGCAGTTAAAATGGCTGAAGACGTCACAGACCTTGCCAAAAGATGCGCTGCTGCAGCCAGAGACAACCCGGATTGTCTGAAGCCTTTGGTAAGCACAACGATGCTTCTGCTGTGGCAAACATTTTCAGAAGTGACATGTAATTTCAGAGCCCTGGTATGCGTTTTTCCAAATAGGCACGAATACATTATTAAGAGACGTGACTTCCTTGTGTATGCATGTTTGACCTCGTGGACTCGTTCTCCAGGGTCCCATCTAGAAGGCATCCCAAGAGAAGCGGAGGAAAACAAAGCCCCTTTCCTCCCCCCACCCAAGTATCACAGCATCTCTCGAAGTCCTTGGCCTGTATCTTCCTAAAAGATGTTGAGAAAGTTGTGGTTTTATGGCTGGTGTAACAAAATTCAGAAGCCAAGTTAGGTATTTCTAACAAATACGATGTTTACAGGCTTTTGCTCCACTCCATTAACTCACATTTCTGGGGTTTTGACGGCGTCTGCTCCAACACACTTCTGGAGCGGTCAGATTGACTCATAAAACATGAATGTCAGTCTGTGTTACGGCTCATTTCTGATTTGTTAGACACACAGAAACAAACCCCGAGTTAAAACCGTTCCCGGCCGAGGCGTGACTGGCAGGTGGCCGTGAGCACCGCGACTTCATGAACAAGAAACAAGACGCTTTTCGTTGTACGAACCCGACTGCAATTAGAAAACATGGATCCTGCCGTGCTGCAAACTGCAGTATATAAATCGAACAGTCGTATTGACTGTCATCAAGAAAAGGGGTCTGGATAATGCTGTAAGTTCAGAGTGTTTGAAAACCATTCCACTTTTAAGTGTTTCTTGGAATAACAGTAGGTATCAGGGTTTGAGAAATCATCACCGCTGGGTTTCAGAGGTCAGACTGATTTTCACTGCCATCAAAGCAGGAGGTAATAAAGAGAGGAACTGTGAGTTTATGAACGTCGGGGCTCGTTGGCTTAAAGTAGCCTCCTTAGAGAGCTCACAGGAGTAAAACAGAATCCTCACACAAGTTAATTTTTTTCTAATTTTTCACAGGACAGCATTTTCCTCGATACAATATGCCAGGAGGAAAATCTTCCCACATTTACCGACTGCTGTGCTAAACAGGATCCTAAAAGAAATGACTGCTTCCTTTCCCTCAAAAATTCGAGAGGGTTCATTTCTCCTTTTGAAAGGCCAAATGCTGAAGCCGCCTGCAAAAATCATTCGCAGCATCAACATTCATTACCAGGATAGTAAGTAAATAAATTATAGATTCGTTGCCTAGATATGGCAGTTATGAGCCTAGAGAGAGCAAATGCGGTCTCAAACAGAAAGTTCAGCCCAAGGTTCTCTGTAACCTTGTACTTGTTTTTTCTCCCTAATAGGAATTACTTGCATAATTCATCTAGCTGCAACTGTCTTTAGGTGAAACCTGTTTTGCCACCTCCTGCCTTAGATATAGGTCCAAATGAAAAACAATCTGGCCTATTTTATTGTAGTCCGCGTAGAAGACTCATCTGAAACCAAGGGCCTCGCTGTAGTCCTTCCTTAAAAGCCCAGCACATGTTTTGCTGCCTCTAAGGCAGAACTGGCAGGACTTGAAACTTCAATTTCCAGGAAAACGCCAGCCCTGTCAGAATTTTGCAAGAATTTCCCAGATAAGCACCACACTACGCAGCTTGTTGGTGGGAGGGGAGGAGAGTCACTTTCAGTAGCTATCGTTTTAATAGATGGCGGATGCTGCCCTCTGCTTGTAAAGCCTTACTCTGAAACTAAAGGCTTTTCTCGCTCGGGTTTAGTTTTATCTACGAGGTTTCCCGAAGGCATCCTTTCCTCTACGCCCCAACGATCCTTTCTGTCGCTCTCCGGTACGAGGAGATGATGAAGAACTGCTGCGGAAGCGCGGAAGACCCCACTCATAACCTGGAGGAATGCTTTCGGAGACAGGTATTCCACCGCCGGGCATTAGTGTCTTAATGAGCAACCAGGGACTGCCCTATAGCTAAACACATACCGGAGCAGAGACGGCAGCCGTTTCTTTTTCAGCATCTGCATGCGATACTAGAACTCACCTTGTTACGGACAGGCCGAAATCAGACTTCAATGCTCTCTCGAGTTATAGCTTGAACTCCTACGTGAAAATGCACGGCTCTGGGGCGTTGGGCAGATGTAGCTTTACGGGGAAGCCAAGGCAGCCTCCACGCCCTGCGATAGCGTCGTTGCCCACCCCGACTCCGCTACCTGCCCCGGGTTTGTCGTAAAGGTGCCGAGAGAGGACGCGGTGCTAGGCGTAGTGCAGAAATCTGATTCTTCTTATTCCTGTTGATAGCCCCTGACGCATGTCCTGCTCGGCCCAACGTTTGCACTGCAGAGACACGCCCCACACAGAACCAGTGTCAGAAATCCAGAGCAAACTGCACCTAACGGTGGGAAATAAGCGTGGGGAACCTTCCCTTGCTGAATATGCTTCTCACGCAGCTTGGCGGGGTGCAAGCGACAGCATAGTTTAACATTAGCTCATCGTAATGCAAAGCCGGTCACCGAGCTCCCAGATGATGATTTCTTCCCCTACGCTAAAACCATTGAAATATTGTCTAAAAGGGTTCTGGTTTCTGCTCACAGAAGACTTAATAAATGCTGGGGATTAAATAGCAAGCACAACTGTTAGTTCATATTGCAGCCTGGAGAGCAATTTTCTTTCACTATTAAAAGAACCCCCCTTTAAAAACCCATCGCCGCAGCAGCTTTAGCGTAAAGAATTGTCTTGGTTTTTCTTCCACTTTCACCGCCTGCATCTTCTTTTTACCAGGTACCCAAGGTGGTGAAGCCAGTAAAAGAAGATGGCCTAAGGCAGGAACACACGTGTGGAATCTTGAAGAAGTTTGGAGAAAGGACCTTAAAGGCTCTGTGAGTCTTCCCTGTGATTATCGGTACTTGGAAATAAAGCGTGGATGTTGCATGTTAGCTGTGGCTGGGTCCCCACCCGCAGTCAGTACAGCGACCCCGAATAGCACCTGTGTCCTTTTTGTGTGCAGACCACGAGTAGCATCTAATAAGGAATACAGATCAGGAATACCCATGTATGCATGACAGCTGCCACCCTTTCTTTACAAACGGCCATTAGCTGTCAAGGTCTAAAGCTGAAGTTCGAAATGAACTGGTCTCTCTGTGGTTAGAGTGATTGTGAACAAAACACAAGTCACCTCTCTTAACCATTTTTGACAAAAAGTTGCTCCTGTAATTTCATGCTCACCTACCACATTTCTTTCCATCATCTAACACTGAACTTCACCTAGGATCCTTCAGTAACTCTGAATACGTCAGCTATTGTCTTCAAGGGACATTTATTTGTTAACTTTGATGGGAGCAGGCAAAGACCATTCCTGAGCAGTTTGGATACCCCCTCCACAGAAGAGTGATGGTAGCCATCACAGTCTCACACTGTGAATATAAACAATAACTATTTTTCTTTGTTGTAGGAAACTTGCTCAGATAAGCCAAAAATTCCCTAAAGCTGATTTTATTACCGTTACCAAACTTGTGATGGATGTTGCTAACATGCACAGGGACTGCTGTCGTGGAGATATGCTGGACTGCATGCATGACAGGGTAAAACTCATTTAATATTTCTGTGTTCGCAGAAATGGAATGCATTTTTTGTCGTTGTTGTCACATTTGTTTTTCTTCCTGTGCTGTACTGATTGCTCTCCAAAACTGGAGTTTAACTCTTCAGTCTACACACCTGGTTGATTCTCCTGTGTGACTTTGCCTGGTGTGAAGTCATCAACGAGGGCAGGAAGATCACTTTATGACTCAAATGGCCCAACGCTGCTTCAGCGGGTTTGGTTGCAGCTCCTAGTTGCGCCATGTATTTTCCGTGCAGCTTTTGCCAGAAGACAGCATCTGCCCGTCCTCTGTTCTCTGCCTTCTTCTAACCTACCAAACCCTTTATCTGACTGCTTGTCTGTGGTGTCCAGCTAGACAGTCCACGGTTTAGGTGGTTACTTAGCGGCAAGCCAGGGACTGCAGCAAAGAGTTCCGTAGGACTGCAGTCTTCTTCCTTGTTCTGCCAGTTGGCTGTTGCCCAGCTTTGGCCAGCCATCTCTCCTCTTTGGGAGTCACATTCTCCGTCTGTAAAACAGAGATAAAAACACAGATCCAAAAAAAAAAAAAAAAATCCACCCAACCCTAAAACCCCCAAAATCTGCTAACACGCCCTGCCTTCCCTTTTCTCCTTTACAGGAAAAGATCCTACACTATGTCTGCACCAACCAAGACATCATATCAAGTAAAATTAAGAAGTGCTGTGAAAAGCCTCTGTTGCAAAGAAGCGAATGCATAGTTAATGCAGAAAATGATGACAAACCTGCAGACTTGACCCCTCACGTCAGGGAGTTCATAGAAGACAAGGGAACATGTGAACATTTTGCCCAGGAAAAAGATACACACTTAGCCAGGTAAAGTGGGTCTTCCTCTACTCTTCAATTTTGCTGTTGCCGTACTTGGGTCAAAAGATGACACTTTGGACATTAAAGCCCAGCTCATCAGCCTCAGATTTATCTACTCAATGAGCATACAGGCACGGGATACCGTGCAAGTCGATCTCGGTAAAACACCGCTCAACCCTCGGGGGTACGGAATGGGAACAAACGCAGAACAGGGCACGAGTGTTATGTCAGAGACAAAACTGCAAAAATGCGTGTGAAATTGAGGTACTGTCGGTGCGGATCGCGGGCCCAGACATAGCTTTGATCTACTCTTAAGTGGTAGTTCAGAAAAAGTCCCAAAGACAGAGAATTCACTGCAAATAAACATCCCTCCCATTTATGCCAAGTGCAGCTAATAGATTGGGCACGACTGCTGCGTAGGGTCACTGCTTCAGCAGAGCTAATCTTTTCAGCGTCTACTGAGAAATGGGTCTGTTACTGAGATAATTTTGTTATCATTTAAGATAGGATTCAAAAAGAGCAAAAGCCCAAGCCCCACAAAGCTCCAGGCTATGCTTGACCCAACCTAACGCTGAGCTGGGGCCGTTACGTGCACAGGACTCGCGCAAGTAATGCTCTGGTCAGGCAGCCACGTTCTGTTCAGGTTCAGTCCCAGGCCGAGATGCTTTAAAATGCTCCGTGTTCCACTGGACATCAGACAAAACTGTTCCAGAAGCACCCCTGCTGTCCTCGCCATCCCTGCCCTCTTGAGGACAGCTGTTTTGGCTTATCTCTAATTCCCGATACTCCACACCTTGCAGGTTTCTCTACGAATATTCCAGGAGACACCCTGAATTTTCTGCTCAGATGCTTTTAAGAATTGGTAAAGGATACGAGGACCTACTGAAAGAGTGCTGCAAAGCCGGTGCTCCAGATGACTGCTGCAGCAGAGGGGTGGGTGCCCTGAGGCTTCACACAACGTACTGATGGATTCCAGCATGCCGGCACATGACTGAATCCAGCCAGATAGTGAATAGCCCTGCTCCAGGTCTAGAGCAAGTACCCACAGCTCCTGCAACAAGCCCAAACTTCACAAATTTTACAAAGGCAAATATTACAAGGCCCGAGTGATTCCCATATGGAAAAAGCATCAACAGGGCCTTCACAATCTTCCATTGTGAAGAAATTCAAATCCCTCCGGGGAAGGAGGTGGAGCTAACATTCCCCTGAGCCCTGCTCTCTTTCGGGCTCCCTAGCGGTGCCTGTTGTGCTCTCGCAAATGCAAAAGGCGCTTATGGTTATTGTCTCAGATAAACGTATCGGCGTAAATACCCGAAGTTAGGAGCCTCCCCGTCTCCCTGAGCTAGCCTTCCATCAGCGATACAGAATTAAGTAGTTCAAGGTGATTGAAAGTGGACGTTTATCGTTTTCGGGCAGTTTACAGAGGTTGCAGACAGATGAGGACCTTCTAATGGCATTAAAAATGGGTGGTATATATGAGGTGAGAGATAGCTATAGATATCCAGGCCTTATCGTGGGGCAGTAGGGCATTCTGCATTCCCCCTGCTTCAATGACTCCTCAAATTCATTTATTTTTTTCAGGAGGACGAACTGAAGAAACATATTTACGAAACTGAAAGCGTCATGAAGACAAGCTGTGACATCTACAAGGAGAAGGGAGATTACTACTTCCAAAACGAGTATTACTTCTTTATATACTTACGTTACTCCTCTGCCAGCTGGGCACAGCTCAGGCTGGAGTAAAGCCACGCGTGTCAAAAAAGCTACGCTAAAAGGCACCACTTGAACATTTGGAACGGTTCATTAACGGCTCCTAGCATTTTGTTTTATCTTTTCCGCAACAATGATCTGGCCTCTCACGAGTTCTCTCCTTAACCCAACTCATGCAGCAGTGAAGTGAGAACTTGGCCAGCCTCCCGACCATGTTTCCTATGACGTTCTTGCTTTACAGCTGCATTTTGAGCAGTGAGCTGTAGCTTAGGAGTCATAAATTTGGCCTACAGAGAGGAGCTGTGTCTTTTGCAAAAGACTTCTCTCTGTCAGGCTCCTGCCGCAGATGTGAACACTAACAATGGTAACAGAAATCTCACTACACTAGACGGAGCGAAACCGGACTGGTTGAACCATATACTACGCTTCACTGGAACATGCAGGCACAAGCCTCCTGGAGGAAGTCTGGCCCCGATTTGCATTGTTAATGAGCACGTGCCTAACTTAAAGTATGTAAGCAATCCCAAAGAAACCTCTCAACTGCTTCTGTACATGAAGTTAGGCTTCAGCTAGCGTTCTCGGGGGAGATACATTGTGCTTTCTGCACTCCCAAGCACGTTTGATCTTTAAAAGACCTTTGGAACTAGAGGTTTCCAAGAAACTTGCTGGGCTGCTTCTGCCTGTTCTATCAGTTGAAAAGGTTTTCTTGCGCATGATGGTTAAGCACAGTTTTTTGAAAAGAAAAAAAGAAGTGACCTTTTTTGAGCTTATCTTCTGTCCCCATCTAATCTGCCAAGAAGTCACTCGAGTTCAGTTTTGCTCTTAGACAAGCCGCCTACACTCCCAGGGAAATGAGGAATGTGGGAAAAACTTAGTACCACCTCCTGAGAGGGCCCACCGACATACAAGTGGCAATGTTATCAGTACTTTTATTTGTTTAGCCTGGTAAGAGACTGGTCAGAAAAAGGAGAGAGCTCAAACAGAGCACCCTTACACTCGCTTACGTGAGTTTGTAAACACGGGGCTTAGTCCCGGCCTCATACTAGTGAGTGTTCTGTGCGGCTCGGACGGAGCTTTACGCGTGCGAAGGCAGTGGCTTGCTCACTGCTGCCTGGTGGAACGACACCACCAACATCAAAGAAATTATAATTTCAGGCTCCTCATGAGCTTCACCAAGAAGATGCCTCAGCTAACATCTGCAGAGCTGATAAAATTCACCAAGCAAATGACTACAATCGGCTCCAAATGCTGCCAGCTGAGCCAGGACAAGCTACTGCCTTGTGCTGAGGAAAACGTGAGTATTTTTCTTACTTATCTCGGTCTGACTTTTTCTTGACAGTCTGCCAGCAATTCTGCTGCCTGCAGTGTCCAAGAGCTTGGAGTACAGGTAAACGAGAAGAGTGTTCACAGAGTTCTTGAGCCGGCCTGAAGGTGTACTTCCAGACACGTGCCTGAAGTAAGCCCAACTCGGCATCGGGGAAGTTAATGCCTGAATCAAACTGCAGGAGGATCAGGAAAGGGCCAGGCTAGTGCTAGGCAGTTACCGGTTACGCAGTGCGGCCAATCTGACCCTGTTCCCCTGAAGCGAAGGCTTTCTTGTCCGAGGTCAATTTTGTATAGCTCTTCCATAAGAATTCTCCCGGCCCATAATCCTAAGTACTTAAAAAGCTTCAGCCTGTCCTCCAGACACCCATTTGTACAGCATCCCCTTTACTAGAACAGATTAACATACCCACAGAAACCCTGCTGATGAGCACAAATCAAACACTAGCATGCTTTTAGGAAAAAATCTCGTCATTTCTCTGTGCAAAGGACAGTCCCTAAAACCAGATATACATATTTATTAAGAAAGATCTGAGCCATCTTTGCACTGACCAAAGTCAGCATTCAGGTGAACAATAAAACAGTTATTTATCTTACAAACAAGGCTTACCTTAAATTGTCAAGTTACTTTTTTTAACTTTACTAAGAGCAGTGTGTGTTTCAGGGATTTTTGAAAATGAAACTGTAATTTTTTTTTTTTTTTCTCACCTCTTTTGGTACAGCTGGATCTTGTGCTTGGAGAAATCTGTAGAAGACACCTGACCAACCCTATAAACCCAGGAGTTTGCCACTGCTGTAGTAGCTCCTATGCTTTCAGGAGGCCGTGCATGGGGAAATTAGAAACTGATGAGAATTATGTGCCCTTATCATTGACTCCTGGTCTGTTCACTTTCCGTGAAGACTTGTGTACGACTGAAGAGGAAAAGTTACAGCACAAGAAGCAGGAGTAAGAAAGACATGCCTGTTTTACTCTGTTACCCCTGTGTTCAGAACTCTTACCCAGGCAAGGCTCACCCTTCCCTCGTCCACGTGGTCTGGCCTTCTTGTTCTGCAATATGCTGTGGAAAAACAGCCATACACCCCTCGGCCCCTCTTCCCAGCTCCTTTTCTTTCCTCTCAAGCTAGTCCCAGTTGCTTCTGCTACCTGGTTCAACCTATATTTACCTTCCTTTGATTAAAAGAAAGTCACTTTCAGAGGTGGGTAGCCACACCGGTGTACACAGCAGCAGCATGGAAGCAATAGGTGTCCAAGGTTAGGACTGATCAAAACGCCCTCCCACCGTCCTTTACGGGAACTGCACAAGGCACTGCAGAAACAGGTACGAGGAAGCTGCTGCCCGAAGTAGGGCCATACTTTTACGGCCTGACAGGGGCTCATGTCCCAGAGCGGGAAAGCCCATACAGTTTCCCTCATCCCATGCACTCCTTCAGTCTCTGAAAGGCTCAGGTGTTTGGCTGCCTTGGACAGAAAAAACTTGCACACTTGCCCCCACTCCACTATCACTGCAAGGGAAAAAACCCTCTTTGGCCAATGATTGGTGCTGTGGTGAACCCATCCTGCTCTGGCCCCCCGGAGCGGTGCACAAGACATAAGCCACCTGCACGGTTTATTCAAGGATATTCATGGTGGAGCAACTCCAAAAATGAGTACTGATACTTTATTTCGCTGGGGAATGGGGCGCATCTTTGCTCCCGGCTGCAAATATGTATCTGGGCAGTGAATAAAAGTGAAAAAGTTGTAGAAAGGAAGTGGGCAGCCACAAAACCGAGACTTGGCAGGACTAACGCTTGAGAAGCTTGTGCTTACCTGCCAGCTTCACAGGGCTTGCTTTCCTATCCTTGCAGGATGCTCATCAACCTCATCAAATACAAGCCCCAGATCACACAGGGACAGCTGACTTCAGTCACGGCCGCCTTTACTGCCATGAGGGAACGGTGCTGCAAAGAGGAAAACCGTGAGGCCTGTTTTGCGAAAGAGGTATCGCTTCTATTCTCACCCGTACGTTCTGAATCGGAACCTAAACGCGGAGTATACGCAAGAGTAAATTTCCGCATTAAGCGGCAAAAGCAAAGCCTGGCTAGCCAGAATTCCTGCAGTTGCATTTCCGAAGACAAACTTTATTGCCTGTGCAAGCGGGTGCGTGTACCAGTTGAATAATCACGAGACAACTTGTCGATTTAGTCTTGTGTTTATGCCCAGCAATTTATAACTACAGAGCTCAGCTACATCCGTTGCTTCTGGGGAGTCACTGGGACTTGCACCGTTGAAGGATAGAGGGAAAGGTCTTGCCCTGGCTAGCAGTTCTTAACTGAACTTCTCTTGAAAAGTTCCTCTGCAATAGGGAGGGAAAGGATATATTTGAGTTTTAGGTGAAAGCGTTTTCCCTGTTTGTTCTCCCTACTTCTGTTTTCCTCTTGTCTGTCCTATGTTATTTTAGCTCACTGAGCTTCACACTGCTGAGCTACTTGGGCTTCTCTTCACCCTCCAGTAGTCTGCTTTTGTCTACTTCTCATCTCTCTCCCTTGCCTATATTCCTCAACGGAAGTTTAACAAACCGTCCATGACCCTTGAGCCATGCTCTCTCTTTTTTCCTAAGTCTTTGCCTTGCTTTGCTTTAAATGATAAAATACAGAAATTTGTCTCTCTCATTAACTTGAAATTTGCACCTCTGAATACACCTGAACAGCGTATGTGCAAAGAACCCTTCTAGTAACTCTTCCTAATAAAGCTAGGTTTCAGTACTTTCCTGACATATGCCAAGTCTTCTAAGGTCATCTGAGCTGAAGAGTAAAAGCAAAATGCATATTAAACAGGGATGTATGTATATGCGCTGTGCATATCCAGTGTTTGTACACAACTGGCAAAGATGATAAAACATTACTTACTGCCACCACACTCATTTCACCTGTGAACGAGTGCATCGTCTTCCTGACTCTATCACTCATTAGATATTTGGCTTTTTTTCAGGGTCCAGAACTTGTAAGAAGAAGTGAAAAAGTGTTGTCAGCATAAAGAGCTTGCCTAGCGCGTTGGAAGATACTTGCTGAATGATAGGAAGTGACACAAACTTAACAGTGAGCAAATCTTCTGTAAGTGTTCATGAAGCATCAACAGGAACGTACGATTTATCATAGCGGGGAAAACCGTGCTGTGGCTCTTCACTCATGCAGTCATGATGGTTTACACCAGCTACAGTTCTGCCACTGCCCGACTTGCCGCTGTGAACAAGGTCAAAGAGGTGTCTCAGAGTAAAACATCAAATTCCCGCATAGCACCTGCTGAGCCGTGGAACTGTAAACTCAGTCGGCTCGCAGGGCTCAGCTTACCTGAAAATTCCATGTGTGTATCAATTTTATTCAGATGGGGGAGAAATACGTACGCAAACTTCCTATACGGCTCCTATCACTTTGATTCAAAATGATCAAGGATATGTAAACTTTAAACCAAAACAAGTAACCTAAAGCCAGTTTTAGTCCAGACAGAGGGCACATCACCTTAAAGAAATCCACCGAAAGAGTAAGATAAATGGATGGAAACTCAGGGCTTAGATCTGGCCACCGTCTTATGTTATGGACTTTCCTTACACCAAATAGTCACAGACACACACAAAAAAAAGATGTTTTAAATCTTAAGCTTACGAAGCATAAATGCAAACGAGATCAGATTAAGAAAATCTGCCTGTAACCACTGCTGAATTATTTTTCTATCACCAAATAATTACTTTTGCGTTTTTATATATATCTTTGAAATACAACACATTGACTCTCTAATGTGGGTTGCTCTAGGGGAGTCGTAAAGTCGCCTTTAAGCACAGAAAAAAATTATCTTCGGGATCCCTAACAGGGTGAGAAAGAAGAAAAATGCGCAAAATGCCACGGAAAGGACAGAACGTGGACTGCTGATGCACCGGGTCAGGAGACGAATGTTTAGAGCATGCACTGGGAAGCTGCTACATTTACACCTCAGGTGTTCTAACACACCAACAGCTTTCCGTTTTTTACTTTCTTTTTACGTTAAGAGAACTTCGAAAGCATGTTAAAAATCCCATGTCAAAAACAGTACCAAAGCGCAGAACTATTTTTTCTGGAAACCTTTGGCTCGAAGGAAGAGGTAGCCAGGTATCGGGTTGTTTCGGTGGATGTACCTAGCAGTAGTTATCCTCGGAGCATTTGAAACTATCCGTAAGATAAAGAAACGCTGCCCGAACAAATGTCTCAAAATGCAAACCCAGCTTCAAGTATCACCAGAGAGAAGGTTTCAGCGTCAGACTGAAGAGGTCGACCAAACTGAGTCCCATCGGAATCTATCGTGTATGTACCGCTAGGCAATATTTTCATTAAGGACATCAATAATGAGAAGAAAAAACGTTCATTAGCCTTGTGGCTGACAGCGACATGGAGACGCACCGTTGCCAGTCCCTTTGCAACACTTTAAATGTCCAAAGTGTCTTGGCAAATTCGAGAAACAGCCTACGAAAACCCAGCCGTGTTCTATGAGCACAAATTTAACGTATGACATAGATATCATTAAGCAGCTGCAGCATTTCAGTATGGGAAAACTACTCCGGAGGGAGTTGTGCGGATAACAACGCAGTTACCACAAACCACCAGCTGACTTACAGCCACCAGCAGTATGCTGCCAATTCAAGTCTCGCATACCTGGAGTATAAGCAGAACGACAGGCGAGACAGAAAAACAAGCTATGTAATACAGCAATCATGGTTACACTTTTCTCGTCTCTGGCAAGGAACGTGCGGGAGTATGAGGACGCCTGAAGTCATTTCACTGAAAAGACAACAACAGTAACAGTCCATGATCCACAAAACACAAAGAGGAAAGCTAAAATAGATCGGGTTGCCTGGTTTAACGAGAAAGGCTGTTGGAACTTGGGAAGCTTCATACACGGACGACTGATCCCAGGACAACAAGCAGCCACTCAGCGCCCAGTAAAAGGAACAAAGCACCGGGATCGACTCACTGGGAAAAGTGGGGACTGGCGACAGTCACAAGTATTTCACAGGCTTTACCCAAGCACCAGTGATGTTTTCAATGCCAAAACAATGATTAGCTGGCTATTCCCTTAGCACTGTGTTTTCTTAACATTTTATATTCTGATTAAGATCAGTCTTCTGGAATTTGGGTGGTGGCTAGGGTTTTTAGCTTTTTTTTGTTT
The DNA here is from genome assembly GCF_000687285.1 of Phaethon lepturus. Taxonomy (NCBI): domain Eukaryota; kingdom Metazoa; phylum Chordata; class Aves; order Phaethontiformes; family Phaethontidae; genus Phaethon; species Phaethon lepturus. The sequence goes on along the minus strand of NW_010552344.1, from coordinate 71,869 downwards.
TGTTTTGTTTTTTGTTTTTAAATCCAGTAATGACTTTAGATTTCTCTCATGGGTTAACTCGGCAGTACAACTGTCAGTAAGATAGATGCTCTAACACCTTTCTTCATGGTTAATGGCTTAGGCTCTGAATTCAAAACCAACCCCCATTTCCTTCCTCACCTCTGTTTTTCATTGCTGTGTTACCTGGAATATTCAATAATGTTTTGGAATAAATTTTTCCCCTGTTCCTGGCTGCATCTGTCAGAAATGGTTCATTTAAGCCAGCACACTGTTCACCAAAAGCTAACAGCACGGCTCAGTCGCAGCCTTGTTTCACTCGCCCTTAAAGCCCAGCACACTCAATATAATCGTGCTGTGTTC
>NW_010552344.1:30246-71478 GCF_000687285.1 Phaethon lepturus | reverse complement strand
TCAGCAGGACAAGTGAAATGAAATGGATGCAAGTATTGAACATTGGACGGTGGCAAAAACAGCTCAATTTAGGAAGTCTGTACACACACAGGGGATTGGAGAACCGGCTGGAAAACACTTCCTCTCGTTTCCGCATGGGCTGTGCATCCATTTCTCTTTTAATCTCAGACCAAGGAATTACGAATATTTCATATTGCAGTGTTTTCATACTTCACCTTCACACAACTACTCAAGCATGTACTAAGTGGCACATGTGACAAATAGCTTATTCTGTATAAAAAAAACAAAACCTTTAATAGTTTGTTCCACTTCAAAGGACAAGTAGGTGCTGCAGCACAGGCCAAGATGCCTGCAGCTCTCGCCCTTCCCTAACGTGTGCCCACTAGCATAGTTCCCCGCTCATCAGGATCAGCCACCTGACTACTGCTTTGCAGACGGGTTCCCGTTTGTTCCTTACAGTAATTTAGGCAGCACCAAGCCAGAAACGCAGGCGACAAGGTCTGTGCCTAGTGCGACTCGAGCACCATTCCCGCAGTGCTTCAGCGGCTGGTGCTTGAAACGTACCTGGCGTCAGAGGAACACGAACCTCCATCCATGACACAGCTGAAGCTGCCAACTTCTGCTAGGGTTTGGGTAAGAACTTGACTGTGGTCTACTTCAGGCTTCACCAAAGTGTCACCTTTCCTCACCAGTATAACCTGAGATGTTTCAGGGTGAGACTCATACCTCCTAAAACTTGGCTAACGCATTCTAAGTGTCCCTGGGGAAGCTGCAGTGACGCTCATGTGTGTACCTCTGTTGCTCCATGGGAGTTACACTTGCATCTCTAAGGCAACCCCTATTTAATGCCATGCCTCTTCACTGCTGAATTATTTCTAATTCTCTCCTCTGCGCTTCCTTGCCCATAATTATTTTCCTGGGATGGATTGTAATAGACTGTACATTAAAATAAACCCCTTGCCCCAACCACAAAAGTTTCAATTAGCACACTGGCTTTTCATTTTTAAATTACCATCCATGTATCATCATCTCAGGCTGCATCAAGGGTTTCACATGTGATTTATCCATGTGATTTCTAGGCAACATTTTCTGCGCTTCAATTCTCTCTCTCTCAGTGTTTACCTTATCTGCATAAGCTAAAGGTATCTGAGGGAAAAAACAGGTACCAGGTAAAAACCAGAAACTAATCGAGGAGGGCAATTAATTGTGCACGAATTGGATTTTATTTACATCTCTACAACGTGAGCTTTAATATTCAGCACTACCAAACCAGACGGGACCCAACAGCCAGCTAGTGTACGCTGCGCGGGGGCCAGACTGCCCCAAAACCGCATCCGTGGGACGGACGCCAGCCGACCCGATCACAGCTGATGTTCAGCCTCTTGCCCTGAACACCGCTCATTTCCACCTTCAAATATAAACCACAGGAAGGAACCCGGAATCGTTTGTTTCACCGGCCACCACCAAAAATGCCGCAGCGCCTTCCAGGCCCCTATCAAGCAGATGCAACCGTGCTAAGTGAGAGTTCTCACCTGGCACCTCAAGAGGTATTTCAGAGATAAAGTCTCTCTTACGTTTAAGAGCTGAGTAGCTGTTAGCTGGGAGGGTTTCCATTTATATTTTTCTAACTGCAGCACAAAGCTTAAGAAAGTTAGGCATCTACCAGTCTGAAGCCCGTGGAATTTCAGGTGTCTCACACAGGTTTTAGTTTTGGTTGGTTTTGGTTGCTTGGTTGGTTTTTGGCCTTGGTTTTGTTTTTTGTTTTTAAGCTAAGTCAAAAGTCTAACTGCAATCTTAGATAAATAAATACTTTTTGCCACTTATCTCTACAGAAAAGCTTCCTCCTAACATAATTCAACATTTCTCTAGTAGAAGGAAAACCACATACTTAACTTTCCTATTGTTTGTACAATTAACATATGGGTTATTGCAATATTTTTCTTCTATGCTAGACTTCTGGTAATGGTTTGTAAATTGGTAGCTTTTAAAGCCTTGTGCCTCACACAGGATTTTTTTTCCCTATCGTAAGTTCCAAGCTAGATTCAGAACCTGTCTTTGGGGCCATCTAGTGCATGTTCTTAGGTGGTTCCCAACAGAGCTGTAGAGGAGGGCGTTCCGTTTCGGTTGCACAATTGTCAGGAGAAACTTGAACATTTCGGACACCCCCGTGCTTTAAGTGCTCTTCAGCCATGGCACGTTCAAGCAAATGTACTGACTTTCCTTTGGCAGAGGCGGTGCGTGGGGCATTCGCATCAAACAGTAGTTTCTGTTTTTTGAACAGTTCGACTGTGAAGGTGCTGGCATATCATACTCTTCTCGTTCATGTACCTGAGATCAAGAGAGAAAAAAATGCAATTAAGTAACCCAGAATGCTGCAAAAATGGAACCCAAATTCTAACGTGCTAATTCAATGGCTGAAAAATGTTGTCAGGAAAGCTTTTCTGACAGAAAAAGGCAATTGCTATTTATGTTTTTCTTCACGTTTCCTGGCCACTTTGATTCAAAGTGATTATCAGATAATCATTTGATAAACATATCCACAAGTGGTATAGACTCTCACTGCTTTTGACCTCAGGACTCATATGTACATTCAGAAATATCGGTGCATTTCCAACTTGGACCTGTTGTGCACTTCGAGCTACCGTCAGAAGAACTCAGGCCATTTATCAGGAGTGAAGTTTTAAAGGGACATTGACAATTTGCCACTAATATAGCTTAAATGCTACGCTACCGAGATTGTACCACCACAGTACGTCCCACATGTATACTTTCCAAGGAAACCCACAGCAGCAAGCAGAGACGGAGGAACCAGTCTGAGGCTCAGAAGAAAAACAAAGTACACAGAAGTGAGCCTGCGGGCCCATAGTTTCTGGAAAGATCACCCTCACGTGTATGTAGTCAGTATTTGTTCTGGAGTCTTTAATAGCAACAGCTCAGCTGGGTAGGCAGGATATAGAAAGGATTATAAATCCCACCAAGGTTCACTTCAGTAGTCCCGGCACAGCATTCTAACGGCCTTCTGCGACATAAACGCGTTCACCTCTCCTGGACAAAAAATGACACCACTCATTTTATTTCTGTTTACCTTGCAATTGTCTGTTGAATCTCCTGCTCTTCCTCCTCATTTATTCTGTGCAGAATCGACTCCAAAAAGGGAAGATGAAATTGAATATACTGAGCAACCTATGAAGACGACGACAAGAAATACCCATTAGCAAGTGTGCTAACTGCGAAAAATACGATGAACTACTAGAATTGGAGATATACGTACATCACTGCTAATCTCTTCCACGTCCCTGTCCATGAGAAAAAACTTGGCAATCTTCTCCGAGGGCCCCTGCAAGAGTCTGTGCAGTAACGGAACGTCTCCACTCCTCAGCTGCTTCTTTTCTGGGATTTATAAGGAATGTCGTGATGCACAGAACATACAACAGTGCCTTTAGATACCTCATGCAATCAGTAGTCTTTTTTCGTGACAACGAGCCTGTATTTCACTGACCTGCCATTGTTAGATCCCTAACAAGTCTCTACGGCGTATTTGCAGGAGTAGGCGGCACCTAACGTATGCTACGCTTGTTGGAAGAAATTGGTGGGTGCCACACAAAGAAGTTGCCATTTAGGTAGCCAAGCAAGCATTGAAGAGACTGATCCCAGGCTCAGCAGCTTGACCATGACTCCCTAAACCAAAACCTACTTGATAGTTTTCACACATAATTTCAACTTTTTCGTATTTTGACATTTTAAGGACACACCCATCAGTTTGCTCTCCCATTCTTTCAGGTGTGCCTTTTAATAAAGGTACAATTGCCTTTTTCCTCAAGTTGTAGAGTAGGCTGTGTTGTGGACGTAAACATTTCAACACTGAAAAATGAGTACTTGAACTAGGCACCCGCGATCCAGGACTGCCATCCAAAACCGTCAATTAAAACATCCCCTAACGCTACCAGCGACAGCCTGGCACCCCACAGTTGCACTACGGCCGTGCAGAACAGCAGTTCCAGCAGAAAAGAATCTTAAACATGGCCCTTGGATACGGGAAAAACGAAGGCCTGATTAGCGGAACTAACCACACAGGCAGCACACTGAAAGCACCCAGAAAACAGTTACTCAGGTTTTCCTCTCCATCGGGGGACCATACATCTCTAAGGGGTCTCCAGGAAAGCCAAAATGCCACGCCGAGCCCACGCTGCCTGCGCAAGGGCAGATGCCTGTGGTGAATCCCGTCACTCCAAGTTAAGCGGTCCCCACTTACCTCCGGATGCATGGATAATGTAAAGTGCAAATTCATGTGGGCTGTTTTCAATCTGTGGAACGCAAACAAAAAAGTCTGCTCAAACTGATAAAAACTTTTCCCTACCAGCAGGTAGTCTCTGTGCTTCTCAACTCAGATATTGAAATCCAAGTCTAAGACTGGCATCTTGCCAGTAGAAGAGTTAAAAGATACTGGATTTGGATAAGATAGAAAGCCATGCTGCCATGTTCATTGTCCCTTTAGCCCACTACCTCACAACTGCTTAGATTACCATATTGCCCAGATGGGCAACATAGCTTCTTAGGCAACACTCGATCTTTAGAGTCTTGTAAGCATCTTGGAGCATCCTTAACTACTTCTATACACCTTTTTTTTTCAGGTGACTTGAATATTTGCCAACAGTGTTACCGCTAGGGTAAACGCCTGTGATCCCTTCCTATCCGCTTGCCTGCACAACCACATTCAGACAACAGCCGTCCTTTGGAACACCTATGTCTCCCATTTATTCTCTATGACTTTAAAACCTGCTCTGTAACTCCATTTGCTATGTTGTTATTCATACAAGTCAGCTCCTCCTTTTAGTATTACACTACCAAGTCTTGCTTCACACGGTTAGTAATTCTGCGATAGCAAAGCCTCTAGACAAGTTAAATAGAGAATTGTCAAAAATTGTACACTCAGAAGCTACATATAATAAAGATACTGAAGAAACATACAGTGCGTTGGCTTTACCGTTGGGTAAATATATTTCTGAGTGGGTATAATCACCTTAATAGCAGATGGTATCAAAGAAACTCCAAGATAAAAAAAACAAGAAAAAAAAAAAAGAAAAGGCGTTTCAGACAGCATGGCACCGATCTCCAGCACTAGTTTTAACTCTGGACTTTCTGGAGCTTTCCGTGTGCCCGGATGTAATAGAACGCGTATCCCAGCCACTCCGGTAAAAGAGAATTCCCTCGTTTTGAGCAAAATGCAGTCACCGGTTGCCGTCACTAGAGGGAAGCACGGCCACGTGCGTTAAACAAACATCCCGCAAAGCTCCCGGTGCCCCCGCGGTGGCCTCTCCCGAGCGGGAGCTGGTGGCCGAGCGGTTCTGTAGTTGTCGCTTCGCTGCACCTCAACACCCAATACACCTTTTCTGGACTCACATGCCGTCCAGCGTCAGTGAAATAAAACCAAGCCATTCCTTAAAAACGGCCCGTGTGGTTTTCCCTGTGCTCTATTCCACACGCTGTCCCCTCCCGGTTCTCCCCGGCCTTTCGGGCCGCGCTGCTGAGACACCCTGGAGCGCACGTTTCCAGAACCCGGCTGCACTTGCTTCCACCAGCACGCACCGTTACCTTAAACTTCCGAAGCAACTGTTCTATGACTTGTCTTGTTCTCATCTGGCTGTTGATTCTGATTTTGGTTTCTGATCCAAAAGCTGGAGTGAAAACTGATGTCTAGGAACAAAAACAGCAGCAGAAGGGCACGAGCGTGAGGGATTGCCGCACGTGAGGGCTGGGACTCAGAAGGGTAAAAACCAGCACAGCCCTGGGACCGAGCAAGCAGTCGGGGACGCTGCCACTGTTGCCATAAAGCAAAGGGCGGGCGGTGTCCTTAGGTGAGCACGCAGGGGCCTTGCGCACCCCTGCCGTGCGGCAGCTGTGCGCACCTGAAACCCACCTGCTGGAGCAGACCCCGAAAACAGACCCCAGTGGTTGAGCCCGAGGCCCGAAGACACCGGCCTGGCCACACAGAGGGGTGGGTGGTGGGTGTGGCTAAGGGGGTGCAGGGCAGATCCAGAAGCTTGCTGGGCATCTTCATCTGTCCCACTACCCCACCTCTGGTGATCAAAGACAAATGTAAACATTTGTACCTCGTAGTTGTAGAAGTGGCCGTTAATTGAGAACCTGTGAGTTTCTACTTCTGTTCTCGCTATCATGGGGAGCTTGGTCCTCTTCCGCACAGCCGCGGCATTGCCGACGGCCCTGGGCAGGGTAGCGCAATCATGTTCCTGCTCGCTCTTGGACTTCAGAGTGTGGCTTTCGTAAGGTGAATAACCTGGACGAAACAAAACCGCATCAGCACATCGCACGGCTGCTCTGCCCTCCTTGCCGGCACCCCCACAGGAAAAAGGCTCTTGGTGGAGAGATTTTTTTATTTTAAATTACGGTTTTTCACGGGGGCAGGCGTGGGAGAGGAGCAGGGCACAGGCGTACAACGCAGAGCAATAGGCTGTCTGCAGTGGCCACAGTTTGCTGTTTTCTTCGCTTCTTGGGCATGATTACTTTAGTGAAAGCACAGCCTGTTAGCACTAGCCAGTTGAAATGTTATCTGCACAGCAATGCTTTCACTAGCCGCTCATAGGGCAGTGTTTCCCTGGCACGTAGTAGATGTTAAACAGCGACAGAAAAAGACTTCCCTTTATCTTAATGTGTCCAAGTATTTTTGCACAGTCACAGCACAAAAAAATTTTGGTGAACCTAAGAGCACCGACACTAACTTTGCTCCAGGTCTGGCTTTTCTTCAGTAGATTTCAATGTCTCCCCGCTAATATGATGTAGATCATCAAATTCTCCCCAGCGTGTCATTCCCCTGAAACACCAAACATACATTCATAGTTGATTACTCCTCATTAACCCATTGATTTCAATTTATCCTGTAGCCAGGCTTCACATAATACATTTCTATCCCCATTCAAAACTTTATGGAACACAACTACAGACTTCAATGTGGTGTATGAAGCCAGGAATTTTAGTTTATGTCATAATGAAATCGGTCAGTAAAATGCCGTATGACTAGGGATCCCAAAGGTAACACAAGCCTATTCACAGTCTGTTGAACATTGACCATGACATCCCTTAAACAATTCACAGTAATTCTTTATCTATTTTTTAGCAATGCCCTGGATTAATCCCATGTAGGATGTCAGGCAGGCATGCAGAGAACACACTCCGCGGTTTAGTCACAGGGCGCATCATGTCTGTTATACAGACAGGGACATGAAAGATAAAATTACCATACTAGCCCCTCGTGCTATCCAAACCAGTTCTGTACCAGAGCAGGAAATGCAATCCAGTCCTTTTTAAAAATCCAGCTTCCTTTATGCCAGTATTTCCCTAATTCATTGCAGAAACTCTCTAGCAGAAAGTCTTTGGCCACTTAATGCTCCGACGGAGAATAAACCAATTTGTAGGAAAATATTAAAAATTCATTTCCTATACATATTCAAAACAATATTCAGCTAACTCCAGTGAACATGCCAAATGAAGATCTCAGTTGTGTTCCATGCATTTAAAAAGTTCATTTAAGATCAAACAGTCAAGCTGCTCTGCATACCTTAAAGCATGTCAGGGCAGCTTCACATTTCTGTGATCATGAATTAGTATTTACCTTAAGATTCAGATCTCCACCAGTAATAAGTTCTTTAAGAAATGAAAGGCAAAGAATAACTAACAGCCAGCCTGGACCCTATCCTACAGACCACATGCACCTCATACCAGTAAGAGCTGGTGAAGGTAAAACAAAAACCAGATTTGCCTCAGGCTCCTCACTGGTTACTCCTGGCAGGTTACATCCCTTGATTTCAACACCAAGAGACAGGGAGGAAGACTGACCCTGTCTTTACTGGAACTTCACAGCTGCCATGACGGTAGAATTAAACCCGCAGTTCCAACACGTAGCCCATGCAATCGAAGACAGCAGATAACTAAGAAAACTAGCTCTGAAATACAGAATTTATCCGGGAGTCATTCAGGGGAAACATTGGCTCAGCCTCCATTTAACACATGACTCAGGTTCATCTCATCAGATACAATTCAAAATCGACCAACCAAGGCTTCAGAAATAGCATTCAAAACAGAAAGAAGAAATACTCCAAGAACCTACATCATTTTTTACAGATATGGCAAGACTAGCAAGAGTCAGATCACCACAACACGCTCAGATGTGAGGTGTCCCCGGCAGAGGCTGACCTGTGTGTATTTCTACAGGGTTTTAACATTAGATTTTGCATGGACAAAGCCAGTACTCGTTCCCTGGCTTGAACTTTGCCCACAGAAGCAACGGTGTCACAGCTCAAGTACCCAGGAAGGTAACCTGCCACAGCCAGTCGCTTAGCACTAACCTACCAGCTTTCTGCTTCGTGCTGCACAAAGTGCCCCGACACGATGCTACCAAGATATATCTTTCCACCCAGCGGAAGGTGTTGAAAGACCAGACCGGTTACAGAGTACTGCTGTGCAAGCGACCACCACAGCCTTCGGGAATCTGGGATATACAGCCAGCCGCATGCACTAAAGCAACCTACACAAGCTCTCTTGAAATACTACCCCGCCTCCTTCTTACCGAAGTTAATACATTACCTTTTACTAGGGAACAAACCCACACTCTCTGCTGACTTCAGGGTTACGAAAGAAGGGATCTGCTTCTCATCCTGAATTTTTAATCGGATAGGATGTCGGACTCCCCAAAATATTGACAAGATGCCTTCAATAAATGGTTTGCTTCCTTCTTGCTAAAAAAAAAAAAAAAATTAAAAAAAAATTAAAAAGAATAAGGAGCACTGCATAACAACAGAGTAATAATAATGAAACAACAATAACCCATTTCCCTTCAAAGTAAGGGGAGCACGATGAAATCGCTGAGGCCAACAGAGCCCTGGAATAGGTCACCTACAGAGGCTGTGTAATCTCCATACTTAAGGTACAGCTAGCTAAAGCCGCAGCTGACCGGATCTTGTGTCAGCATTCATTTGACTCCGACCAGGAGGTTTTCCAACCAACAGGTCCATTATTCCACACAAGTACAAGTCAAATGCTATTTGTTGTACTTGGATGACTAGGTCTTCTGAAACTAGGGTGCTAAGAAGGTGGTAAACAGGAGGAATGACTGCCGGTAAAGGAGGAAGCAGCAGTTAATGTAATCGTCCTTGTTGGCGCAGGGCACCGCACCAGTCCAAAACATGTTATCAGTCCCCATTGCTGCTGACAGTGAACTCTGCCACTGCAGAAAGAGCTGGGACAGAAGTGACGGCTGCCCGTCTTCAAACTATTTTTGCCCAGATTTTCTCTAATGTCCTTGCGAGTCTTGATATCAGCAAACAACAGAAATGCAGCTTGTGAGGAGAAAGAAATTCAGACTGCTAAACAAGGGCTTTGTGGCGTGAGAGACACCATTCATGTTTTCATCGTCCTTCAGCTCCACAGGTCCTTCTGGTCTCCACAGGGGACATGTTCCTGGGGCTACGCTTATGAGCAGTTTCTCCGTAGGCTGACCCTTGAGGAGAGCGCGGTAGTCTCTCCTACACCCGAGCGACAGTACTGCTGCTGTTACGCACTGGGGGTTCAAGCCGGAAGGGCGGGGGGAACTGCACCCCACAGAAATATGTGCAGTACTACTCCCTCCCCGCTATGGATATAAGACTTGAGGGACCAACTCAAAGAACGATTTCCTGCGATGCGCTAGGGAATGGGATGGCAAGGAGATGATGTCGTTGAAAATCTGCAACTCCCACTAGTCTGAAGGCGCCTGTTTGGGCTCTCTTCCCTCACAGCGTTCGACTCCAGAACTTGCCGTGGCAATTTTATTACTGTGCTACATTCCATCTAACATACTAACACAGAACAGGTAGCCTACACGGTTCAGTCTAGCCACATTAAACATCGGTGCCCGATAATGCTTTTCTTGCCATTACATTGTGCTTTTTAAATTATTTTCACACAGATCCTTACCTGATTATGTGACAGTTGCAGATTTTCTTGATCAGAATAGTAAGAGTTATAAGTCCTCAGAAGAGAACTCAGCTGCTCTCTAGAATAAAAGATCAAAATGAAAAGAGTAATTTTTAAACACGTCTATCACTGTAAAATCCAGGTGCAAGTAGCAGGGTAACACCCTGTACCTGTGTTACCCACTGCATCTTTATACAGGTTTGTTAATGATTAGTACATCATTTTCCAGGAGTAAAATGTTGTCAGGATATTGCGTTGCTTATAAGTTGATTCTTTAGAAGGCCTGACATGCAGAAGAAATTAATTAGTCCCAGTCTGATGTGACGTTAATTACACTACTCCAGAATAACTTGTACTTTGGACTTCTGTTATAGTCATGAGGTGGAATCCAACAGGAACAACACTCCCACACACCTATGAAGCAGATTATTTTAGTTAGGTTGCAATTTGTTTTCCCCACATCATGGTTTCCATCAGGTTTTTACGTTTTTCCAGATACTCTTCTTATTTCAAAATACCTACAGTACACTTCGGTTTCCTTCTGCTTGAACGTAACAGCTTTGCACTAACTCTTCGCTTGGAGGAGAAAGGATGGAAATAAATAGAAGCTCTGCTAACAAGCAAGGATTATATGCCTGCCCCCCAGATTTCAAACAGAAATTCATGACGCAATTAAAAAAGCAGCGTAACATTCTGCTGTGAAAACGCTGCACTGAGGCAGAAAGGCAACGTGAGGCACACTGGTGCTAGGAATGTTTAAAACTTAGAATTTAGGAAGCAGCATCAGAGATAACCATGCCTGCCTCCTTCCTTGATACAACATTGCAAGACAAGAGGGACTCTGAAAATGTTTCATATTTGATGGCGTTTCAAAATATCCAGATCAGAGCTACTGCACATCCCAGTTTCTAGTCCACAGCCCCCTCCTCCTCCCTTTGGCAACTTTGTCTGCAAAGAACGAACTTCATCTACCGGATTTTAACTGCGTGATTTCCAAACCTCGTGGGAGATTTCAGCAGAGACTGGGCCACTCGGCAGCCTGTGGGTGCGCTGCCAGCACTGCTGCAGCATGCCAGGTGGGTTGAAGTCAGAGCGCAGGGCAGTGCCGGCTGTCCACCGACAGCCGGTGCGAACGCCGCTCCCTTCTGAGCTAACAGCGGCCGCGCTGTCGACAGCCCACATGGCTGATGTGCCCATATAGCCCTTGTAAGCTACTAAGTTCACATAGTAAGAAGCAATAAATGCCACGTTGCACAAACACAGGCTCTTGGCGTATAAGAAGTAACCGCCGTACAAGGAGATACACATGGGAATAGCCTCTTCAGAGCAAAGCTGCTCAAATTCCAGCTCAAGGCTGCCTTGGATCCAAGTCCTCTGCCTCCTTAACACTATTTTTGAAGAAGGATACGTGCCAAGTTGACAGAGTCCAAAGAAGAGCAGGGGAGTGGTAAGTCGCACGTACCATGAAAACAAAAAGCAAGCTGCAGCTCAGGCTAAGGAGGACCAAAAAAAAAGACAGAATGAAGTGTAATTCAGAACCATCAAGAACAAAACTCTCTTCCGCACAGCAAATAAACAGCAAATATTGCTTTCCTGAATTACAAGATAAATAAATTCCACCAGCAGAGATAATTAAGTGTGGTAAACAAGTTCATGGAAGCCTATGAATTCTTCCTCACGGACAATCTTTAAGCACCAACTGAGATGACTAACCATCAAGATGGTTTAATGTGCTGTCTTGCACTGACAAGTGAGGACACCAAGTTTGTTTGCAAATAGTTGCTATTATTTCCATGTTTTTCTCCAGTGTGCGATATTGTAACAGCTGAACCATAGGCAAAACAGACAGCATTTGCAAACTCTTCTCACAGTAAGTTCCACATAGACCTACTGAAAGTATTCAAGACCCATGTATCGTCACAAGTACTATTACAACTCCTACACCAATCTTAAGTAAGAAAAAACCCCAAACCAAAAAAACCCACAACCCACCCCAAAACCCAAACCAAGAACCGACTTCTAGCACCGTCACTGAGAAACAACTCACACCTGGGAATGACACACAGTAGAAATTACATTTTAATATTTCAGCAGTCCGAGTTCACCAAGAACATCAAAGAACGAACGTCAGAGGTGCAGACTATATGCAAAGTGTTACACCCCACCTTCCGTGAAAGATACGTTGAGCGAGGAACTTCACAGTACAGCCTTAGGGCACCGGAAACACCGGCATGAATAGTTTCAGCAAACTTTGTAACAGTTGTTTTGCTGTTGCAGTCACAACACACCCACGTCCCCCCAGAACGCGAGGACGTTCTCAACGGTGACAATGGCGCCCTTATCAGAGATGAGAAACCTCAGAATGATCTCTCCCCTAGGAAAGGGATCAGCTTGTCCATCACTGCAAAGCAGTTCAGAAGGACATTTTTAGGGGTGAAATAAATATTATTTCTCAGCCTCTCTCTCTGACCAGATTGTGACTCTATTTACTCACATTGACTGTTCAAACGGCTGCACAGTTGATGATGTAAACTTAAATAGAAAAGTCAACCGTTGCTCGGGGAATCTCACCCAAGATACTAAGAAACTCTAAGATATCAGAGAAAGAGAATAGGAGAAGGATGGATCACGCAAAGAAATACAGATAATTTTGGTGGAAAGTGCTACGTGTGATTTTCAGAGCATCAATTAGACAAAAGAAAGCATCTTCTGCTGGGACTGTGACAGTCTTACTCCAGCAAGCGTAGACCCTCTTCTGTGACACACGTGCTCTTCTTCTACCATCGGCCTCCCCATCTAAGGTCTCTCCAAGAGCTCAAAGCCGGTGCCTTACGCAGGACTGTGTTTCTCAGTCACCTCTTACAATTCATGCGTTATCCAAAGCACACGGACAACACGGTATCTCTGAAAAACGCCAAGCAGAACTATATCATGATCTGAGCCCCTGCACAGGATCAAGCCCCTGCACCTGCAGCACCTGCTTCTTTGTTCGGGGCGAGGCAGGCAGGCATCTGACTGAGCATCGAAGCAGAGCGGACTGATGGACACTGCTGCCCCAGAGCCCAACATTAAGACCGGTCCGCGGGAACGCGGCCTTGCCCCAGGCTTGGCTGCTGACACACTGGAGAAGGAAGTCGGGGGAGCAGGGAAGCCAGTTAATGTGTATATGCTCCGTTTGGGACGGAGGGGCACACGACGCCTGCGGGGAAAAAGCTTTCCCTGGCATACCCGGTCCCTCCCTTGCTCCGCTTAATGAACCAAACTTGGCAGTGCCCGGTTGCTTGGTGAGCCTTCTTGCATGGTGAGAAAAGGCAAAAGATGGCTTTTTTTACTCAGCAGGTAACATTAGGACAAGGGCTGCACCACTAAACTCAACGTTAACTGCATTCCCTTCTAACGCTGCAGATGTTAATTATTTACTTTGTTAACTTAGCGCAACTCCCCCAAAAATATTTTGAAGTGGCTTGATCAACAAAGTGCTGGGCTTCCAACCAGCATTTTGTACGTTTACTTCTACTCGCTTTGATCTAAAACCCTCGTAATAGAGATGGTGAAAGCCTTTCTGTTCCTCGTGTTGGAATAGCTGATTGCAGGTTCTTTGTGTCTCGTCAGCTATGAGGGATTGTGTTCAGGTCATCCCAGCAAAAGGGAAAGTTTTAATAGACTTAGATATGCATCAGATACAAGCAAAATTTTGATCATACTGGCTAAAGGTAAGCAAGATTAAGCACGTCTTGGCCTCATACACAGGCAAAATCCAGATGCAGTTTAAGATTAACGCCTAAGTAGGAGACACGCAGTTTTGCTCTGCAGATGTTGCGATAGACCTGCCGATCCTGCTTGCGAGGTGCTTCAAACACACACCTTGTTATCCTTTGTAGCCTAATACCTTGGGCAATCATTTTATTGACAGCTGTTATTTTGTAGGCTTTTCCAGGGCTGGGAGATCACTTCCCTGAAGACTAGGAATATGTAAGGACTTGGGTCACACTCTGAGGCTCATGCAAAGGCAAAAGAAACGGTTGGCTAAAAGCACTACACGATGTGGTAGAGTTTATCTCTGAGGCAGGTTCCATTTCTCAGCACAATCTCTGAAGATTCTCATTTAGTTTCTTGCCTTGTCTAGAAAAACTCCACCTTAACTTCCACAGAAGTTTGCACAGTTAAATCTTTCAGGTTTCAGCCTCGCATTAGTGCAACCAACAGTGACGAACCACGCAAGCCATTAGAAAAGCCCTGCGGGAGATATTTAACAGCAGCTCTCACTGACTTGTTGGTCCTGGTGTAATGCAGAGATATTAGAAAAGAAAATATTTCGTCTTTTAGCCCCAGAAAGGAGTTACATATGCACTACTAATTCTCAAATGAGTCTTGGTGTAACATCTTCACTAGGAAGGCTCAAAGACTGCACTAACCGAGAGGCAAGCGGTCAGACAATCAGCAGCTCTGTTGTGTTGCAACACTGCTCCTCACAGCACGGCTTTGTGACCACAGCCAAATGCAGCCATTAGTAGAAGCCAAAGCTAAGGAACTGGTAGCACAACTTAGAGACAAACCCTCAAAAAGGTACCATTTACTGCAGATTCACCACCTTCTTCAGTAATGAAGGCAGGATACAAGGGAGCTGTAAGGCCAAGTGCCCTCGTGGTAAACCACAACAGAGCCCAGACTGTGTTCACTCAAAACGCTAACCCAGGACAATTCACCTGTGTCCTCTTCTCCCCGAAGCCTTACACTTTTACCCACGGGTATTTATGGCAGTTATACTTAAGGATGCAATAGTTCAGCCAGGCAAATAATACCACATGCCTTGGTCAGCCTTTTGATCCGACCATTGTGCAATTCCCCAACGACACGCTTGCCAAGTCCGCAAGATCTGCAGGATACAACTGAAATAGGAGGAACCTAACAGCTGGTTCAACGTAGAGACAATGGATGATATTCTGGAAATTGTATTGAAAGCAAGCTGGAGTGCATACATAATGTCCTAATGGGTCTTTAAATGTTGTTGTTGTTTTTTTTTTCCTCAAGGCAAATAAACTCCAACAGTACTTTAAACCGTGACTGTAATGCAGAAGGGTCTCAACCAGGATCTACATTTCACCATCTGAACAGGCAAATATACGGGGTAGTAAAAACCCAGGGGCATTGGTTCATCTGGTACGTTTCCAAATGCTTTTGTATGCCAAGTAAATGAAAGTTCACGCAGATTAATTACCTCTGACATAGAAGCACTATGTCCCAAATGAGTAGCAGTATAAAAAAACAACTCTTTAGGAGAAGGGGAAGGATGCCTTTATTGCCTGTGTGCTTCGGGCAAAGCTCTGACACCTTTCCTTACAAAGGGGAGAAATCAATAGCATGGCTCATGCCGCATATGAAAGCGTCGGCATTCAGATCCAAATACCTACTGCAGCATGAGAAGCGCTATCGCAGGCCCCATCCCTGGGTGCATTGACAGTTAGCTTCTTCCCACAGGAAGATCAAGAGGGATGGAAATGAAGTGAGAAGAAAGCCCCCTCTTTCCAGCTCCTGTGCTCTGGTCAACACGGGAAACATTTATCCCCTAAATAAGGGGTGCACGTATACGCCAGGAGGCTCAGGGTTTATGGCAGACTTGGGAAAAATTCCTGCCAGCCAGATTTAAGGGTGGAAAAGCATCCTGCCAAATACGGTTTGAGTGCAAGCATTTTACCAGTAGGGTAAAGAACCCCTTCCACTCGCCACGGAACAGAGCAGGCAGCCCCACAAGTGTTTCTGCAAACAAACCCTGCCACCTCGGAGTACAGACCAAACCCCACGCCTCAAAGAAGCAGAGGTTGACACTGGAACTCATGTTCCGTTCCAGTAGACTTCCAAGACAGGAAGGTGGTCTTCCCTGATTTGCAATTTTATTCCAGTATACTCTAAGAGTGCTCTTGTACCTCATGAAGAAAATCCACAGAGCAAAAGGTTTAATGCTCTGTTCTTTGAAATCCATATAAAGGCCAACTTAGCTCGGTAGACACTACGCAGAAAGCAAGTGGTAGGAATCGCAGCTGCTGCTGCTACAGGCTCGGCTCTCTACAGGATCCCCTGTTAATGAATAAATATGGAGTAACTTGAAAGGAAGCAGCAAAGTAATTATTTTGTTTTTTAATTATTTACCTTGTTATGAACTTCTCCTCATTGACGGAAACAGAAGGTAGATGCTGTGCTTTCATAGTCACTTTCTTCATTTATTCCGAACAGATCAATCTAAACAAAAGGTTAAAAAAATAATTATATCCACTAGGGCCACTAAGAAAGAGTAAATGGTAAACACAGCAACATGGCCTTAGTTTGCCAGGCTCACACACTCAAGCTGAGGGCTAACTACAGCATATTTAAACTACTTTTTACTGAGCCATAACCACCAATGATTTCCCACTTCTAATAAAACAGCTATACGCCATTCCCACCAAGTACATCTCAGTGCCTTAAATCCAAAGTACTACATATACGAGGGCTTTCTCAAGTAGTTTTAGGATTGCTATACAACTCCATGATTATGTTTCACTAATGAGACTGCAACCCATTTACTGGTTAGGATTCATTTGTTAATTATGAATAGAGCATTGCCCAGGGTCACCAAAAAAAAAAAAAAGTGACTCAGCAAACTACCCTTAACCAGGTTCATAAAACTAGACAAGGGAAGAAGTAGTGTTGATCATTGGCAGAGTCCTACAGCACACAAAGCAAGCAGCTGAGATATTAAAGAACGAACAAGCTATAATTAAAGTGATGTAGCAATGTAATTTACAGATCACCATGTAGTGATTCCAGCATATTGTATAGGCAGCAGGCCAGGCCCATGAGACTCCAACAATGCATTCTTCAATAAGCTTAATTACAGAGTCTTCTCTGCCTTCATTGCCCCTCAGGTACTAGAAGAAAAGGCAGACTGAGGAAAATAACTGAAGAGACTCAGAGACTCAAGACTGACAACTGATACTGCACTGAAAAAAACCTTTATCTCAGCCCTAGAAGTGGCATCACACAGATGGGTGGAAAAAAAAGAATCCCACCAGAAGCAGCAAAATCTCTAAGGACTGCACTGGAAGTTGATTATTCCACTTTTATTTCTCTCTTTCTTGGGTGTAACGACAGAGGAGTTTGCCTGACAGCACTTGATGTCCCTTCTCCCTTATGCCAGGAGATCGACTTGAGCCCGATTTCAGATTGCAAGGGACAGAGCCTGGTCAAAGACACCGCAAAGGTACTTTAGTGTCCTCAGTGCTAAGGACAAGTAGCCTTCAGAAAAATCTATACAGAAAGCAATTCAAGCTTGAAAAGATCATGGCTAGCTAAAGAGTAGCTAGCTCCTGTGCAAATGATCCTTAACTACCGAGCTTCTTCCTTAGGACGTTACATAAAGTTTCCATAGTCATAGATGAAAGACTTGTTAAAAAAAAAAAAAGGTACGTGGACAAACGAGAAGTCTCGCATACGAGAACATTATCTTCAACCTACAAAACAGATAGAAAGCTATTTCACAGCCTCTAAAAGCAGAGCGCACTACCAAAATGAGCTTTAGGCGAGCTACTGGGGTTTCTAACAGTGCTTTGTCAGCAGTTCATCGAGAAGAGCAGGAAGGGTCCCACATACCCCTTGTCCTTTGGGAGACATCCATCAAGGCAAAAACATACCTGAAAGCCAAATAAGCCCAGGGAGTTCTGCACAGACATGAGTTAGTAGGCAAGGAAGAGACTGCTGTACACCAGTATAATAGTGTTTTTTCTTTTCCTCTGAAAAGAGTTCAGTAGTCATTGGCCACACCTCAAAATCCGCTTTCATGTGATTTACTAATTCCTCTGACTGAATCAACTGCCTATGCCAATGTAATTTCAAAACAATTTTAAAAGATGCAGAGGAGTTTATGTACATTGGCACCTGAATAACTGGATATACACTTAGGCTTCCTCCCATCTGTCAGGAAACAACACGTTAAGAACAGCAGATAGCCAAGTCACCGCTATTAAATGTAGAGCAGCGACTCTAGCATGCTCTAGCAGCGCTTCATTGCTCATGGTTGTATCCTTTTCAATAGAATTTGACCTTAAAATGATTTACGCGAAAGAAAAAGCTGATCTCTACAGACAGAGAGGAGTGATCTTTACACAAAAAGAACACCACAAGATTATCACTGAACTACACACTTCGTTACGCAGCCAACGGCTCTTACTAAATTATTTGCCTTACAAACCTTGAGCGCATCTTAAATCATCTGGATGCCATTACAATGCTGACAATGAAACTACCTGGAAAAGTAGCTGGTGATGGGAACAATTCTTCACCAACGCCTCCCCCTGCTCTCTCCCTCGCTGCCCCATTAGCCTGGACAAAGACTGACCTTTTCTCCTAGAGCTGCTGCAGAAGCACAAAAGACGTTTATTAAATTTTCCTCAGTCGTGTGACCAGTTCTTCTCATCAGGCTTGTACAAAACACTTCCACAGCGCCAGCTCACCCTAGAGAGACAGCACTTCTCCGTGCAACCTTCCCATAGGCGCATTTTGGCCACACACATCTCACGGCCCTTATTTTTAGTTAAACCTGAAACCTGCGGGTTGGGAACATGCAGTGACTGTCCCAGCACAATTATTTGACACCGCAAATGATAGCGTATTAACACTGGCGCTCCACAAGTCTACAAAGCTGTCCCATCTTATATCACCTCCGAGTAGTCCATTGTTTTCCGCATCATTTCCCTATAGCTCTTTTGAGGAAGCGAACAGGAAAAGGGAAGTGGCTTCTTCCCATTGCTCCCTTTGATTTGAACGAACAAAAAGGCACTCATCTCCCAGCTCTTCCAACAGTGTATGATGGTGGCCATCTACTCAAAGCTATCTCCTGACTGGCTTTGTGTCAGGCAGGCCTCTTCAGCTTTATGTTAAACTTCACTAGAATCCCAGAACTCTCTCAGATACTTAAGACCTGGAAAGTGGGACCTCGCTGGACTAACCTCCTGGCCTGAGACTTAACCAAAAAGAAACTTAATGCTCGGAAGAAGACCGAGTAAAGCCTAAAATACTTTTGGAAGGAAAGAAAGGAAATGGAAGGGAGAGACAGGAGTAAATCATAAGTGGGGCAGATGGAAAATGAGCAGCTCTAGAGGAAGACTGTAACTATTGGAGAAGTCTAGGAAAAAGCCCGCTGCACAATCCCAAAGCTGACAGACCATCAATAGCCCCATCAGGGCCCAAGACAAATCTCACAGAGAGAGAGAGATTCACTTTCTTGTAAGATTTGTCTCTTACGTGAAATGTTGTTTTCCAACAAACAGTCAAAGTGTTAGGAGAGAGGCAGATGAGAGGACTTGTTTAATTTTACTATGTAGAGGGATTTTTAAGTTATTTGCTTAAGGGGACAGCACAGGGACGGGACAGCGGACGAATGACAAAGCAAAGGTAAGAGCAAACAGCCATGCAGATTTTTCCACAAGGATGACAGGAGGCAGCTGTAGAGCAGGGCTGGAAGGAGAGGGACACTCAGCATCCAGAGTCGGGCCAAGCTGGAGCTGCAAAGCAGGATTTTAATTTGTATCTAACAGCCTGAATGTGCTTTTTGGCGCATCCATATATTACGGTAGCACACTGCTCGCTCTGCAGTGCCCACGCAAAGCTCCTACTGCTGTTAAGGAAAACTAAAAACCCAAAACTTGCCAAAGTTTTCTAGGTATTTAGACCCAGTGCTTCCCAAAGCTGTTCCAAAGAACGCAGCAAGTCAGGATGGGGTGAATCTTCTCAGGAGCACATGGAGAGCCCACAAGGCTCAGCTGTCTATTGACGTAGCTGTTGACAACATATACATCTACTATTTGGTGCAGCACAAAGAGCTTGGCACTATAGGCGCAGCAGCACGTGTACCCAAGTCATTTCCTAAACTCTGAATTATCTGGTACTTAGCAAGATATTGCACCATTACCTGGTTCTTTAAAAGCAATTTTAGGATTTATTGACATACATAAGAAATTCACTATCACCAGAATAATTTTACTACTCTTGACCTAGACATACGCTCTAATTATGTAAGCTTTCATGTTGAATTTTACTTTATGGGTTTTGTTACCTTTTTTTTTTTTTTTTTTGTTAAGTTAGATGTCCTCAACACCAAAGCAAAGGTCTAACCAAAAGGAAGTACTGATTGCAAACACTTGCATTCTCCCCACTGAAAACAAGGGGGCTTTTTTCTTGGTGTTGCAGGCTTCTTTACAGTTCATTTTAAAAATCAGCTGCTACAGTATACAGTAGTAACAGCACTACTTTAACACAAAACACAGCGTAGCCCCTCTGCTCAGGCAGGTTCACAATGGGCTTCGATTACCGACCCCAAAAGTTAGTTCTTGTTTACCTGTGAATACGGCCCCTCGACTTTATCAGTCACGAAGAAAGCCATACACAAGCTCCCTCCCTTCAAACAAACAACGATAAAAGAGCAGGGCTTGCACCAAATCTATTTCAAACAGAAAGTAATTCACTATTGTGAAGAGAAGTTACTTTCTATTTCAGTCGCATAGGAAAGACAGCTCTCACCCGCCAAAAGCAACAGACAAGGTCACCTATGTAACCTTTTACGTCGGATGAGCAAGTGAATGAAGGGCAGCGAAGCCTTATGCCCGTGTATATGCCGAGCGGCAGCGCTACCTCTTATCTGCCCATTTTAATCACAACTCTGACTCGCACAAAGCCACCTTCTTTGACGAGAATTCCTGATCGAAAGCTTCTCCTTCCCTCCGGCACCCTAATTACCCGAAAGGAATTTGACTCGAGTTCTGGGTGACTGCAAAGGACCTTGCTTTCTACTGACACCGCGGGTTACACAGTAAGCCGAACAGCTCCAGCTGCACGTTTCACTTACCTGTACGTACGGTCAGAGAAGGAGAGGCAGAGAAGGTTTCACATACCTTTCACAGAGCCCTGGACAAGGCATGACAGCATTGTGCTGGCTAACAGGTACCTCTGCCTCTTCATGGAAGCCACAGAGCTGTTAATTACTATTTCGCTTAACAAACTGGGAGTGCTGGAAACCCAGGACACTCCCCGCACCTTAGAGCATGTCGGGAATATTTACCTACCCGCTTTCCTTCCTCCAAGCAGCTGACAGGAGCGCTCCCTTAGTCGCGGCTACACCTACGGGGAGGCTCCAGTTAACACTTTAATCACTAACTTAATAATGAGAGGCAACCTGCTGACTCTTACTAATTATTTGCTGACAGGGCGCACCCTGAAACATCCTGTGCTGAAAGCACTGGTAGGCTTTAACCTCTCGTCTGTTTTCTGATCCTTAGGATAAAGGCATTTTTCCTTCTCCACATATGTGCCCGTCTTCAGTGTTTAGTGCAATAACCAATACATAGAATCGGATCACACCCAAGTGTAAAAATATGGATTTATCACCTCGTGACAAAAATTCTGACAACACTACTTGATCACTTAATCACACATGGCTCCGTATTTGATTTCTTGCTTAACTGTATAATAGCCTGATGAATTTTATTAATTGGGCAAGAGTCATGTCTGTAAGAGAGAAGGCATCGCTGCTTAGCTTAATTGCTCAGCAGCTAATCATATAAGCAGATGTTTAAGCTGTAAAAAAATATTTGAGCCAACACATACGTTCCAAGTTCCTACTGTTTGCCCATCCGTTTATAGGAAACATTTTATTCACAAGATCAAGCCTAAAACCAGAGCTTATTGAGCCACAGAGAAAAAAGTGTGAAAAATACTGAGCCTGAATTTGCCTTCATACCCATCTTATTGCACTGCGGTCGGTATTAAGATACTTGTGATTTACAGAATTTTATGTAAGGGACAGGCAGAAGAGACCCATAAATACTTCATTCCCAATCACATCATTGTCTTCTGGTGTACTCCTTTCAAGAGCCAGACTGGCTACTGCACACACAACACATCATACCTGAGATTTGGGATTACAGTTCATGCTGCAGTTTCTAGCTCTGCGCCTGAAAAATACTGACACAAATTTTTCATTGGTGTATATAACATTGACAAGTCTCTCAAAACACAGGAAGGAGACAACATATGAAATTTTTTGCTCAATTCACACCACCACAGAAGGTCCACGCCGCGGTGGACTTTGAGATTCACACCATGCTCAACCTCTGCAGCTGCTCCATGTCTCCTGCAATTGTTTTTAACACAACTTTACACAGGTTTGACTTTTTCTGTCACAGCTTCAGACACTAGAGCACTCTGCCTGACGCAGTTGGATCAGAGAATAGGCACAGCCTGGCACCTTCAAGTCTCTAAACCAGGATAAAGTCAAGCCTGCCTGCTTCTGACAGGTATGCCAGCCTGCTGGAGACCCACACTGTAAAGCTGTTGGGTACCACGAGCTATCACACTAGTTTGGGAACTGAAAACCAGCCATTATCAGCTTATAACAGGGCAATGTGCTGTTAACCCTTCGGTGTAACAGAAGCTTCTTTCAGACTCCTCACCTTTAAGGTTTTGCTTGGCTTTTTTTAAAGATTCATTTCAGTTTTTAGAGATAGCTTCTTTAAGTTTACAAGCAGCTTTTGAAAACCCAGTGCTTAAATTACTGAGACATCTTTGCCTAAGTTTAAGTAAGTTGTAAATACAACAAATCAGTAAACAACCCAACTGTAATAAGGGACTATACTTCTGTTCAAAAACGTGTAGATGTGGCATGGTTTAGTGGACATGGTGGTGCTGGGTTGATGGTTGGACTTGATGATCTTAGAGGTCTTTTCCAACCTTAATGGTTCTGTGTGATTCCCATTTCCAGTTAAACCAGGTGTGTTGATTTTTACATTGGCTCCTGAACATGGCTCAGGTTGGTTGCTGGTTTTCACTCTCACACTTGAACTACTCCTACCCATGGCCTAGTTCTGATCTGATGTCAGTCATACGCAATTAGCTGATAAGCACTTCGTATTATGGTTCAATGCAGACTAGGAAAAAGTACCACATCAGGGTGGAAAAAAAAAAAAAAAGTCTTCAGAGCCACATCACAGAAATACGTTTACTGTAAATTCCAAGAAAAAGAAAGCTTCTCTTTTTTCTTTTTTTTTTTTCTATCATGCTGTGCATGATAGACAATGCACAGCAAACATTATTTTTTCATCTTTCGTAATAAACATAGTTTATATGTCCTGGAAATCAAAGAACAAGTCACAACTTGGTTATACTATTGCACCCCTTAAAGGAAAGGGTAATGATGTTTAGAACACGCAAGGAACGTGATGCCTCTTGAGTCTTTAAAGGCTGTGTTACATTTCTTGCTTCTTACATGATTAATATTCAAATAATTGCAAGTTAATAAATAATTGCAAATTGGAGTTCAGCTGTTGAATAACTAGGCCTCAAATCATTAACTAACATACTGCTAAAGCTTGAAGAACATATCAAACACAAAAAAAACCAGATTCTTGTTTTATTTTTGTAGTACACAATTGTAATAAGCAGGCTGGCCAAGGCGAGATCATACACGCGTGCTGGACCCACGTGGAAGCGTTCTGATGAACGCCACAGGACATACATGAGCTCGCAACAAATTTCTCTGCTTTGTAGCGAGAAGGAAAACCCCTAATATTACTTACAAACAGCTGTTTTCTGGACTACTTCAGATCATTAGCTCCCAACATGGAAAATTCTTCCTGGACCTCCTGAACCAGCTACTGCAGTGCAAAAGTACATCCTCAAATGAGATGATCTGAGGTAAACAGAGAACAAACCAACAATTCTTTCCTTTATATTACTAATGTTACCAAGAGGATTGCATCGATAATAGCAACGAATCAAGTTATTTAAAACAACTGGATTTACCCTGCAAAGGACCTCCCATTCTTTAGCAAGATCATGTTCTGTCATCACATCAAAGCGCCAACAGCAATACTTGTGTGCCAGGACATGTTTTGCAGACACAACTGATAAGCACAGAAAACAGAAACTAGGAAAAGGATTATTACTTCAAGTAGCTAAATAAGCTACGCACACATCTACTACAATGCCTTTCTGTCTATCACGGCCCATAACCCCTCACACAAACCATTCTGTGAATTTTGGGGGTCACAAGCTTTTATTGAATAGAAAAGAAGCAGTACTGATGTTTACAGCAGCACGTGTGTTAAAAACTACGGTTTTTTACATCGTCTAAAGAGTTCAAACTTCTCAGATACTGACCTTTGCCTGCGTGAAAAGCAGCTTGCAGATATTGCTGTCTTTATCCTCACGAGCCATTGTTAGAGGGGCACATCTTACCTAAGCATCTCAAATGCTATTAGTTATGCATCATGGCTTGGCATTACTTGTATACACATTATACAGATTTATAAATCCATATAAAAATTTTCATTGCCTGGAGCTACAAGTTATTACAAAGAGCAGAATCAGAGACAACTGCCCTGTCCCAAAGAGCTACAATCGTAGAGCTGCTCGTTCCCATTGGAACTCAAAAAGGAGTAAAATCACCACCTCACCAAACTAAGCCAACTTACACAACACTTATAAGCCCAAACTCCTCCACATTCAATGTTCTCAGATGCAGATTTTGCTCAAATACAACCTTTTCCATAAAACGGCACTTCCTCAAATTTATTTCTACGTATCAGCCCATATCCTGACTCTACAAGATGTAACAATACCTGGCCTGCTTTTTTTTTTTTTTTTTTAAAACCAAAAATCAAGACCTCTCATACATACTGCCCTACACAACACCATCCTTTATATTTCCTCTTGTTTGCAATATAGGACCCTTCTATGCTCAGGTTACTCCTCTGTAATGGTCAATTGAGGATCATGTGACTGTAGCACCTGACTTTCATTTCCAATATGCTAATGATTTTTCTTTAATTACTTCTTACTGAAAGCAGTTGAGTCATAATGTGGACTGTCCACTATTTTACATTCCTTTTAAAAGTAGCAGTTCAGTACTCTCCCCAATCAAACATCATACTAGATTGAAGCTAGACTTTTGAAGAAGCTCTCACTTGAGACTATTACCATCTTTTCTGTGAAGGGCTACCCACCTGCTACAGTTGGAACTGCCCTTGCAAAACGACCAGTTATTTTTTCTATGACTTCAACACTTGCCTTTAGATTGTGTACAAATGGGAAGGTTCGAACTGCAAACTGTTGTATGACTATTTGAGGCGGAACAATTATCGCGCCCAAATTTTCCTCATTCTCCTCATCCCAAGCAGTCCTAAATCGTAAAGCAAACTTCAGCAATAACTCTAATTCCAATATATTTTGCATCACAGGCACATGTATGCAAGTCTACATTTTCCCCACAAACTCCGTGAAGAAATGTGAAATATCTTGGCTCCGCTCACATTAGGAATACGTGAACCTTATAGAAAAAAGTCTACCAGTAATCAGTCTGAGTTTAATTTCTAATGCACACAGTGCAAATCAGACCTTGTTTTCTTGACTTTGCGGCAGTACGTGGCACCGTGTAAGGAAATGATTAAGTATCTCTAGCACACGCTCTGCCACGCTGTCCTAAGCCCTGTTGAACGTGCCTGCAGGTTACCAACTTCAAGGGGGTCTGGGAGGCTGTTTACTGATGTGCTGCCAATGTTCCCTGCCCTACTGGTCAGACTTGCAAAGATACTATCTCTTTTTCCTCACACTTTCATCTTCTGAACATTTACACACTCCTGATCCCAAGGTGCTCCGAGCACATACGAGTCTCTGGCAAATTTCGGAGAAGAGCTCGGCAGCAATTTTTTTTGTGTGTAATCTGCAAGATATATTTGAAAGAAAAGGTTTGAAGTAAACTGTACTTGAAGATTGTCACTAATACATAGTCTACTACTTAAATGCAGTGTAATGTACTACCAAGCTAATATAAATATTCCAGCTTCATAGCAATTGCTGCTGAGTTACAATTATGAAACAAAAATCTCCTTATGTGAAATTAGCTTAATGCTAGGCTGGATATAGGTTAAAAAGCACTCATGTAAATACCTTGCCATTGTCTATGTAAACACGTTAGTGGTTAAAAAAAGTAGCCCAGATTTCTAGATACCATTCTTTTGACACTTGCCAACAGAAAGTTCAAGTTTTTCACAGAATGCTCTGCTCTGGCGCACTAAATGGAAGTCACTTTAAGAAAGAATGACAACCTGTGCTAGGCAGCATTGCTAGAACCTACAAACTTCAAGAAAATGGTAAGGACGAGAAAGAATATGGAAACTGGACTTAGCAGATGTTTTACTGAGATTGAGACCATAAAGGCATTTTAGTAACAAATGTGTGATACAAAAGTATGTGACATCTCCACTGTATTTTACATGACTGCACTGTACTACATTTGCTGATGGCATAAAATGATGAAACTCCATCAATACTGAAGGAAAACCACCTTTCAGTGTACATAGCGTCACTAGGGGACCTAGGAGACTGAACCGCAGGTCGCCTAGCAAGAGCTCAGCTCCTACGATGCGTTCTCATATTGGATGCGCACATAAACAGTATGACAAGCCCATTCGCACGTATGCCATCTGTTTTATTGCAGCATCCATTCTAGAGGAAAACCAGATTTCCTTAAAGAGCCATTACACATGAGAGCTTCCCCTGTACAGATGAGAATGTAGTTTGTCCCTGCACCAAAGCACGCTGCAGTAAGTTTTGGTTCCTCCTTATCTACGTAACTCGCTGTGCAATAAAAGTGTTCAGGTTGAAAAGGAACAGCATGAGAAACAGTACTCCTACGTTTTTGCTCAGTGATTATGAAGCAAGGAATCAGAAGCTGGTGGGCATGGGGGGAATGCATGGCAACTGCAGCCTGCCTCTGTGCCCGAGCAGCCCACGTGCCTTTGCTCGCAGTTGCTGCGCAGCGCAGATATTCTTCACATCGTCTCCTGGTGCCTCCGTGTGGCATACAGTTCTGCATTGTGTGCTGCTAAGCACGTATAACTGGAGTGATACATCAAACTTCCGGGAAACTAGCATAAAAACAAAGACATCTGACACTTAACAAAATTTCTGTAATGAGGAAGCAAGTAGCATCCCTGAAGTGCATAAAAAACACTGTTCAGAGAAGAGAACAGGCCTTCTAATTTTTGTACTATCTTAGATATCTAAATGGACAGTAGAGCAGATGGTCTATAAGCATCTGTAGCATATATTTATTAATTTGCTCTCAAAAATCTCACACAGGCACATAGAGCACTGCAAAGGAGAAAATTCAAAGCAAAACAGATCGGTCTGACTCACTGAGGTTCTGGCTCGGGGTTGAAGAGACCTCCGTGCGTCCCCAGCTCTCTCGAAAAAAGTTTGCCCTCTGGCACCGAGACGCTCCTCAACTCTGCTCAAGCTTCTTGCTGAAAATCACACCACAGACACTGCAAGTGCTTGCTCCAGATCACTCCTGTCCTTCCATAATTCTGCTTTTTTATTACAGTATCAAACAACTCCTCTGGGCATTCAGCTGACTAGCATATTTTACCAGGAGTATACACATTTATATACTTACTGTGTCATGTTCATATTTTTCTCCTGAGTGTCTGATTGTGTGGGTCACGTTTTGCTTCTCATTCAGATATCCAAGGCCCATAGTCTTCCGAGTAGGGTCCTAGAACACAGTGAGCGCTGCATGCTCTGGGTGGCCAGGTCGATGGCAGAGGCGGTGGCATTTTGGTGGCGCTGGATGGAACAATAGCGTCTCTAACTTAGACGGGCTAAATCTTCTCTTGGTGCTTGGCTAACACATTTACAATCTACGCTAGGTTTCACTGGAATTAACAAGGTTAAACTTTGATCTCATCGTTGAGGATGTCTGAATGTCTTTCTGGTGTAGAAGGGCTTTGGAAAAACAAAGCCAGTTGAGAATGGAGGCATGTGGAACACAGTGGTGTATAAAATCACTATCTGATTTGTACCATGAGCTCTGAACGTTCCTGTGTCCTGTCTAAGGCAACATAAACAAGTCAAAAAGTGTTTAGGACATGCTGAAATTCAAGAAAGACTCTTCCTGGTGCAGTTGTTTGGAGGGTGTGTCTTCCAGTTTGGAATTTGATCCAGATGAAACTGTCAATCTCAGCCCTGCAGGTGATACCTTGCTTTTAGCCAGTACACATGTCCTTACAAGTGAAGAATCTGAACAAGCTGCCCACTGGAAATGCAAATTCAGCCTCCGGGACGCTGTTGTCCCAGCTTCTACAGCGCATGCCGCACAGGGGAAACGTACCACGCTTGCGGGAGGCAACCCTCACTGCAGGAAACCATGGGCTGACGGGCAACGGAGGCGGTCTCCAACAAGATGATCTTCAGTCACCTAAAAAGCTGTAGAGAAATAGGAGTGCCTTTAGGACTCTAAGTTGGATGGTATGCTCGCCCAGGTCTGTGCGGGGAGCACAGGTTCTAACAGGTGCAGGAACGGAAGCAATTTCAGGTGTGAAATTTTATGCAAAAGTTCTTGCAGAAACGGGAACCGCATCTGAGTGGCCAATGTCCAGCTATTACTGGAGGCATGCAGACAGGGAGCTGCATGCTCCTCTCCAGGGCACCTGGTGTCTGCAGAGATCCTCTCTGGCCCCTGTGCTCTCTGCAGTCGTCAGCTCAGTAGCGCTGCAGCAGTTAGCACTGAACTTTCAAGCTTTCATTTACAGCAATACATTTCAGAATTTCAGACACCTTTGTGAAAAATTAAGGAATATCTAGGGAAATATGCTGAAATTGAAGACTTACAAATCAACGACCATTTTTACAAGACTGATGTGAATGTTCAAGACTGGCACCACCCTCCTGGCATAGAGTACCACAGATTTGCACTTAAATGACAATATTTTTCAAAAAGGGACAGTCCTTTGTCTCTGCTGTTCACGGACAGCTGCCTCTGTTACCTGAAATTTCATCAAAGGTGATGTTCTTCTGTGGCTGGATCCCTCTGCTTGCTCTGTTCCACACCAATGGGCAAGGCCCTGCCGGGTGCAGAAGACGCTCCTCCCCAGCGTAGCGGACTTTATATGGCAATGACACACGCATAACACCGAGCTGCAAAACAAGAAGTAAGACCTCTCTCAGTGTCTGCACTCTGAGGACACCAAGTCTCCCGTAATGATCCAGATTTGCCTCACCTGGAACCTCCCCACCCCCTGGCCCCCGCCCATGTACCCATGACCCTATTTAAGCTCAGCCTGGAGGAGCTAGTCTGTTTGAGAGATGTATTGGTTGAGTCTTGGTCTCTATGTTGGTGTTAGATACAGTGTTGTCAAGATATGATTTGTATTAAGTTTTATTTGTGGAGTGTGTTTTTTTGTAGTAGCTCTAGTTATGATGGGCAGTCACTACATGCTCTGATTGTGATTTGGGGATTGATTTCTTGCTTTTGGCTTGGTTTTATTTTATTGCTGTGACTCTGGTACTTGGATGCTTGGTTTAGGGTGGTTATAGTCTGGCTCTGCTCAGTTAGCTTTGCTAAGGTGTCAGGGGACACTTTTAGTAGGTGAGAGGACCAAGGGGGTCTGCTGAGCAGCTAAACTGCTACCAGGGAAGTAAAGGCTTAGGGTAGTGGGTGCTCCTAGCTGGGATTGGGCTCTAGGTTGTCTGCAGTCCGCTGTGGTGAGCTTGCACTGGCCCCTGCTGGCTTCTGCACCAAAGCGTGCGGCAGAGACCTAACATGAGCCAAGGCTATTCTCGCTCTGCTCTGTCTCCCAGGGTGCCTGGGGCTGCTATCCCAGACCCGGTGTCTAAGATAGAGTTACTTGGAGGTCTTCATTTCACCTGGGTTTTCGCTTTTCTTATGATAATATAAAAAGTTAACACAGCGGCAAATGTAGTTGAAGGACTGTTTTAAGACACTCATATTCTTATATCTCCTGTTGTTCATATCCAGGAACCTGGATCTATGGCCCAATTGCACTTGTTGCTGCAGCTTTTAATTTTTATTCTGTAGAGGCTCTGACAGCTGGTAAAAATGGCTTTTAATCAAATGGTGTTAAATTATTTTCACCAGTGGAGTAATTGCTTTAATTAATGCAGTATCTGTTCAAACATTGATGTTGGGAACCAAAATTTCTTAACTTTAAATTTCTGTTGCAAAATGTATAATTTTGTATTTAATTTACTAACTGAGCAAAAAACAAAATGGCTCTTAGATTTTGGTATAAGTTCTTCTGAACGTAGAAATAACTTTTGCTAGCTCTCAATTTACTTGCTTATCTTGATCTCTTCTCATATTCTTCAACTGTTTTCCACCAACTCTGTTTCCAGAAACTGAGTAAATGCAATTGTATTGAAAATGGGTATGTAACGATGTTATACTAATAAAAGTTACTTGATATGCTTACTACTTACATTAGACTGGGTTGTTCCTTAGTGTTCTACCTTTTGTTAACTTGTAAATGTTTCTGATTATGCAGTTTTTAGCCTTTGTCCC
This sequence comes from Phaethon lepturus, assembly GCF_000687285.1. NCBI lineage: Eukaryota > Metazoa > Chordata > Aves > Phaethontiformes > Phaethontidae > Phaethon > Phaethon lepturus. The sequence continues at coordinate 41,126 of NW_010552344.1, read as the reverse complement.
GGTATCTAAAGAACGGAAGAAAATTGCCTCTTGAATATTATCTCTAATACTAGTAATAAGATCTACTTGAAGTCAACAACTCTGTAATGTAAGAAAATACCTATGAAGTTTGAGCAGTGCCTGCCCAGTAAGTGTAGGGTAACTAGGATGCAGTGGAGTGGGAGGGCCACAAGGAGGTGTAGCCCCAAGGATGCACCCATTTGGCTGACAGCATTCATGTTGACAAAAGCTTTTACTGAACTTGGCAGAGGTGAAATAAATTTACTCCCCCACTGGTGGAGGGGGTGTCAGGCCTGTCAGCGTTTGTTTATCGGAGTTACTTGTGGGAATGCTCTTCTGACTCTGAAGTTCAGAAAAAATAACTCTTGAATTAATGTTGGAAAGATGTTTTAAGGGCCTGTGTAATTAAATAGTGTTAAGGAGGCTATTAGAATGAAAGGTAGCTTCCAAGGTTTAAGGAAGGGTCAAAAGGAGAAAAGATTAAAGGAGTATTGACTCTAGCATGCTCCATGTGGAGATAAAACATAGCAGGTACCAACCCTCTCATTTACACCTCCCTTGGTACCAGACCTGAAAAAGACTGGGTTTTAAAGGTAGGTCATCTTAATGTCTGAAAAACTGCAGGTGGCTAAATTGATGGTTTTATCAGGCAATTCAGTAGAAAAGAGAACAAAGAATAGAGTCAATGAAGGAAGAACCACACCTAAAATATTGGGTAAGGGTTTAGTTGGGAAAAGCTGTGGCTCAGGACCTACTAGGATGCCTGCAGGTGGTGTGGACCCAGGGGGTAGGGTCCTCTGGCTCCTTGGAGTAAATCCACTATCTCTGTCACCAAAGATGCCCCAGGAGAGGTGGAATGACTTCTCTAGAAGAATAAAAGGGTAGAAATAGAAGGCAGGACTAAATAATAGTCACTTTTTTTGGAGAGGGGTGGTCTGAGTCCCCCAGAGCTGCTTTGGGAACTGTGCTGTTTGATGTGAAGCAAATGGGAAAAGTGACAACTTACACCTTAAAAAGATGAGTCATCTATGAAAAGAAAACAGTTCTCCTTGTCCTCTAAGGCTCTTCACATACATTGTAAGTGTGGTACAGCTTGTATCAACCATGTCTCCTGCAGGTGCTACTTTGATTGCATCTATTAATACTAATATGTGATGATGGCTATGGGTAACTATGGGGAACAATTTCAGTCTCAATGGGGTGGGAGAAATACTTTCTTGTACATGTCAGGTGGAATGTATTTGATGTGTATGAGAAGCGTGTGGCTGGACATGCCGATTTCAGGTTTGCTCTGGAACTGTCTCTTGATACTGCTAAGAGCAAGCCGTGAAGGTGCTCTCGGTGAGAAGAGGCTGCTGTATCAGCCCGGGCCCCCAGGTGGAACTGTGATCCTGCCTGGACCCGCAGAGGAAAAAGCAGTCATGCAGATGGCTACCCGCCTTTCTTGCTGCATGAATGTTTGCGGTTACTCCAACATCAGATCTGGGAATTGCTCATGCTGCTTTTATTTAAGAGACGAGATGGTGGGGGATGAAAGGTGGAGTGGGTTCCTGGGAAAAGTGTGTTTCAGGCATAGGTACTGCTGCCTCACCAGCCTTTCATATGCCTCCTGACTAAAGTTACATGGGGCAAAACTGGACTTCCTAATTAGACTGCCTTAAGAAGCACTGTAATTCCATTTTATCGTGCTGCATTTCAGTGTGGTGACCAGGGGCACAAAAAAGAGGGAGAAAGAGAATAAAAAACGCAGGAAGGGACATGTGCTTTGAGACATCTGTTGTTCATATGCTCTCCACAGCACACCAGTAGCCTTTCTGAATAACGAGACTGAGCATTTTCCCGCTGAAGGGGGGTCTGTGCTGAGTCTGAGCCTGTGGGAGCAGATGTGAAACAGAAGGCGAGTCTGTCTGCAGGGCTATGGGTAGATCTTCCCGGACAAGAACGGGGAGCAGAAAAAGGGCATGGGCGGTCTGATTTTGGTTATAAGCTTTACAACAGTTCAATGACAGAGAAGGTAACTAACTGGTCCTGGACAAAAGAAGCTGAAATGATACCACAGTCTCCTGCTTGCTTGAAGTTGTTAGTGAAGCATTTGGGAAGAGAAACCACAATATTCCTAGCGAAGCCGTATGTTATTGAAGAAAATTTCAGGACCAAAAAGGCTGACTCCTGGACAAAATGAGAAATGGATATGGCCCCTCTAGCCCATTGCATTGTACATGCAAGAGGCTGCTTCTGCCGTTGTTGTGAATAGGAAAATATCTTTTCTGTGACCTTTCAGATGAAAGACTTTCTAGACTGCAAAGAGATAGAAGGTTCTTGCTCAGTGAACACTGCAATCGCATAAATAGGGCTGAGCTCTTACAGCACCTAAAATGATGGAGACACCAGCCTGCTACAGTTCTTATGAGGCATGCCAGCGCTGGATCACCTGCAGGAGCTGTGGAAGTTATTTTTTATCCTGGCTGCTGTTCTTGCTAAATGGACAGCAAATAAAACGTTTATGTGAAAGACGGGGAGTGATACTGGGACTGGTGCTACAAGAGCATTCTGTTGAGAGGACTTCTCCTGGGATGAGACCCTCGGTGTCTATCAAGACAGTTTTCAATGATGCTGCTGGATGACACATCTCATAAATAACTAAGCTTTTTCCCAGGAATGACCCATATGGGTAATCTGACCATTTCCATGACCAGACTGATGTGCCTGAAAGCGGCACAGCAAAACACTACAAGCACAAACTCCAAACTACACTTGACAGACAAAGCAGCACTTTGCTGCTCAAAAGAGAAGGCTCAGCCAGTCAACAGCGTGCCATTTCCTGGGTGGTTTGTGTGTGCATGCAGTAACTTGTTCCTCCAGGTTACTTTTCATGTAGTATCCTAAATGATGCTGTTTCTCATAAAGTAAGAGTACCTCTGTTAACGGTTCTGAAAATCACATGGGCATCAGTTTATTCTGTCCCCGTTCAAAGCAATCCTCAAGAACACAATTTAACTTCCCATCTGCACACTGGGCAAAGCCTTAAAATACACTGGAAAACTTTCAAATATGCCAACATGGGTTCAAAATCTACAGGAGAGGCAAGCATTTTATTTTAGGTTCTATTTTACATTTCTGATGCATTCCACTGACAATGCTTCCAGTGGGATCAATATGCCCTGCTAGTATATTATTGCATCTTGTTCAAAAATAAATACCAGACTGAAATGTGGGGTAAAACACTTAATTTCATTGTGTATGATGTCGAGGGGGGAATACTTCCTCGTTCTTTTTCTCTGCTACAACATTAAAAGCAATTTCCTGAGGGAAAAAAAATGTGTACTGGCTGCTAATAGTAAAAAGCTGCTTCTCTGTAACAGTTTTCACTTGAAAATATGAATAAATTTAGTTTAAAACCTTACCACCAGTGGCAAAGGTATTAATATTAAAAACCTAGGGAACGGTGAAATCCAGGGACCAGGGTTCTCCAAGTGATTATGGCGTTTTGGGTACCTACTTTGAGATTCAAATACAGAAAGAAATGAAGATGCGCTCTGCAAATCACACCGCTCTCAAGCTTTCCGCAAAACTGACGACGTCTGCAGCCAGCAACTAGACCATGAAACCCAGCACTGGGAAATTTTGCCACTGCTGATGAGGGACACGAGATCAGCCCAGAGCAAGCACATGGATTTAAAATCCCTCCAGGATGTAGCACTGAGTAGGTAACCTCACACAGGCTAGTGGTAGAAGACTCTTTACACTGAGTGGCATGTATTGGATACAGTAAAAAAAAAAAAAAGGGGGGGGACATCCCTAAAGCTCAGTTGTCATTTGAAGATGGAAGACAAAGATTCAGAAAAGTCTTTACTGCTGTGCCATAACTGGAAGGAAAACCACTGTATTTTTCCTTTGCTGTTCAGAAGTGATTTAGATTGTGTTTTATTTCTATTCAGAAGATTTGGGTAAGGTTGGGGAAGAAATCAGGCACTCGGAAGGGTCACAGAATGTCTCATGAGCTGGAACTTAAATTTTTGCAGTCTGTAGCTGAAGGAAGAAAGGCTGCTGAGTCTTACTAAGATTTGCTCCTTCAGTATTTCCAGCTGAATTCTTTAATGACCTCACTGAACTCCTCCAGCAATGACAAGCAGGGAAAAACACTATTTTGGACACTAGTGATCGCACTGCAAAGGAAGTTGCCTTCTGTTGGGGCCCTGGGTGCACCAAGTGGCCCTACTAGCCCTGATGAACCTCAGCTAGAGCTTCCCCAACCACACCCTGGCTCGTGGGCCCAGAAGTCCATTTAAGCCCTGGCTTTGGAAGTTTTAGTCTTTTTGAACTCTGTCAGAAGAGTGCTTCTCTCTGGTTCAGCCTCAGCCTTCGGTTTGCCTGGCCACGGACAGGACTTCTTTACGATCTGTGTTTAGATAAAGCTGCTTTCAGATGGGCCCTGTGAATTTATTTCTGGTGTAAGTAACAATATTCTCAGCGGGTGCCCTCCTATACTATTCCCTTCTTACTGGTGTCTGCTTTTATGATGCTTAATCTCAGGCTTTTTGAAGTAAAATATTCTGATGGACTCTAATGGTCATTAAATGATTAAGCGCTCCTTACATTATCTGTTTCACACCTCCTGAAACAGAACCTTTAAACTTCTGAATTCCAAAGACCGGTGAACTATCTGCACGTGAAAGGCATTTGACATTGTAGAAATGGTGAGGGTGCTTGAGACTTAAGTCTTTCACGCCTAAAGCTTGCACTGTATCACATACCAGAAGAATACGCTGGTAGTGTTTTTCACTTAGGCAATCTTGTTAAGGCATGTGAGATGCGGGGGGGTGATATTGGATTACGCAAGTGGAAAGCGTGATAGGGAAAGCACTTTGGTGACTTCACAAGGGTGAATAAGACCCTTGCAATCCCCAGCACTGTAGTAGGTCAAGTAATGCAAAAGAGAAATAAATCATGCAAAAGGCTGCCTCAGAAGCGTGACCTGAGTCCGTTTCTGGCAGGAAGTTCAGCTTTCAGCTAGTGTCTAGAACTGGTGTTACTATGAAAACTAAACAGGTTGCATTGAAAATGGTGTGTCACCTGCAGCTGAATTTCCTGGCTCTAAGACGTGGAGCAAAAGCGTAATCCAAGTCAAATGCTTTCCATTGTGTTAGTTTCTTTGTTGATGAAATGCGATGAGGGTGAAATAGATTGCTTGACTCTTTTCGAGAGGATTGTGAAGTAGATTTATTTCAGAAAGGAAGAAAGCAAGCTTCTGTTTTTCTGAACTACAGATTCTGTTTCCATTTTAAAAGGTTAAACTGCCGACAGTGTTAAAGATAAGCTCATGCCCATAATTTGCATCTTTTCATGCAAAATACACAGAATGAAGGCGATGTTTCTTTCAAAGGCCTCCTAGATCCATACTTTAAAGTGCACTTGGTAACTCACAAAGCCTACTCGTGCAAAAAGAAAACTCAGTTTCACTTGCATCGTCTGAGAGCTGTACTTGTTATCTCCAAGAACTGTGCCGATAGTTTATTTAATCACATAACCCATGGCAATCCTCTGCTCCTGTTTTTGGAAGTGTATATGTTCTTTATAAAAAAAAAAAATATCAACAACTCGGTTTTCAAGGCCTTTCAATTAACTTTCCTCCATGCTGTATACTTTAGAGGGTTTCTTTTTCTGAACCTGTAGAAAAGAGTCACAGTAACACAAACGCATCTTCTAGGAGACAGGCAGCTTCAATCTATGCAGCTGTGTAAGTTTACATAGGAGAAGAAAGCACAAAGAAATAAAACTTAAATCTTAAGAGGTAATTAATAGGCTCTGGAAAGACCTTTGAGGACGACAGCCTCATCTTTAAGGAGATCTTTGCAGATCCTAGCCTAATTGACTATCGCAGAGTCACAAAACTCTGCACCAAAGCCAAGAGCTGGACCGAAATCTCTGGCGTTCCAAGTTAATGCTTTAGGCTTGTGATTATCTTTCCTCTGAGTCTGTCAACATTCTCAATCACATACACGCAATAAATCTAATTTACTTGCTGATTTTGTCCTGAGTTGTCCATGTATTTTTCTTTCACAAGGGACTTGCCTTAAGCTGAAAATTCCTAATGCGTCCATGCTTTCACATGGGTGCTTCCAAAGTGAGATACTGAAATTGTCGTGATTATTGCTCTCAGATACCCAGCAACTCCAACAGCAATTACAAATGTGAAAAACAGGCCACTTATTTAAGTAACCACATGCAGGTTCAAGGGTACAACTTCAAATGTCAAAGGCCATGCTGTTAACTTACCTGCAGAACACTAACATCACATCCCATACCAGATAACACTAGCTAGAAAACATGCACATCTATATTTTCTTCTCACAGAGTGATTTTTTATCCTTGGGGTGAGCCTTAGACAAAATTTCTGCATTCCAATACCCATACAAGCATCACAGAATCAGTAAGGTTGGAAAAGACCTTTAAGATCATCAAGGCCAACCATCAACCCAACACCCCCAAGCCCACTAAACCGTGTCCCCAAGTGCCATGTCCACATGTTCTTTGAACACCCCCAGTGATGGTGACTCCACCACCTCCCTGGGCAGCCTCTGCCAATGTTTGACTACTCTCTCAGTAAAGAAATTTTTCCTAATATCTAGTCTAACCCTCCCCTGGCGTGACTAGAAGCCATAACGGGAGCTTCAGATCCACATTCTATTCTCAGCTTGGTGATTCACGTCTCCTCTGCTGCTTGGGACAGAAGCAAGTAGCTGCCAGTTGTGCAGGAGTGCTGAAGGGTGTGGAAAGTCTCTGTCCGATCTCGAAGAGCTGTGGCTCAGCAACGGGGCAGCGTGCAGAGCACCTTGGGGCTGAGCCACTGCTACCATTACTCATTTTTGCTGAGGCACTGTGCAAAAGCTCAGCTTCACATAAGTAGCCTGTTATTCTAGATACTCTTCAAAAATAGGAAAACGGGATGCTTGCTTGTGCGAGAGCCTTACAACCTGCTCTGAGCCCTGCACCAAAGGCTGCAAAATGTCTGGTAAGACTGCAAGTGCTGCTAGAAACCCTGCATATGCGCTCTCTGCCATTCCTGAATCTTATAAGTGTATGCAGTCTGCTGGGTTTAGGCTGAAAGACAGGATCTAATGCATCCACGTACTGATCCTCAGAAGATTATTCTGAACCCGCTAATGAGCTACACCAGGAACTTGGGCTGAACGGTGGTGAAATGCCTCCTGCTCGGAGCAGAAGTGTTCTCAGCAGAAATGCTAAAATGCTGACTGCCGCTCCTAGGCACAGGAAGCTGCCCTGCTGTGCTTAAAGAGGGACCACAACTGCTCTTTCCAAATGACAGCATCCTTGCTTGCGTGCTACTACTGCAGAGGTGACTTCTTACACAGGGCTCGCAGGATGACACTGTGCAACACAAAGAGATTGCAACATGATGTGGGTAGGATTTTATTGTCTCGCTGGGACACATTACCAAGTTCCTGCTTCCAAGTAAAAGAATGACATGAAAATGGCCTTTGCGTGTCCCCACAACAAATGATTCATTTTGAAATGAGTGACAGCTGGTACATGGCCTGCAGGACGGGGCTCTGAAAAACAGCAAAGATGCAGTTTACCGACATCACCTTTTGCAGATAAACAGCACAAGGAGGCATATTCACAGACTAAAAGTCATGAGGCACGTCTGAGAGCATCTCACCATAGGCTTTTCTGCCTCCAGCTTGCTTGTTTTCCCTTTATACCATCGCAGTCGCATGCAACACAATGCTCCAGTTGTAATGCTATTGATGTGATTGTAGCTGTAAACCAGAAATAATAACAGTATGGTCTGAGTGCTTCCTGAGCAGCACTAAGTACCTGATACCCTCACTGGCTGCTCTTCAGGCTAAGGGATTCAGCATATTATTAGAGATATCCAGCACTTCCTTAATTCACGCGCATTGCTGCTAGCAGGAAGAGCCAACGTGACTGAACTTGCCATGAAATAAAGTGACCTCGATGTTAGCGAGGCTGAATAAAGACAGCTTTCGTTCTGTGATAAAAATGTCATTATGTCTTGTCATTCCGTTTTGTCCTATAACTTAATTTGATGGTGCCTTAGTTCTTCAAAGCTCTAAAGCAATCATCACTAATCCCTCAGACATTATCTGCCAGCTAATACAGCATGTCTGATGCTTCATACAGTGGATTAGAGTGAATTATTTTCTAAGCTTTGTTGTTACAACTAATGATGTCGTTTCAGACAGACAGCTTTGGGGAAGCCAGCGTAGGAAGTTCCTGTGTCTTCTTCAGCCCTGGCCTCTTGTTCTCTCATCTGCAGTGCAGCTGTTGCACCGTCTCTTCAGTTATTTCACTACTGGTATTGTAGAGCCAGAGTATAAAATGGAACCACTCCTCAAATAAATAAGGAATAATCACCCTAAAAATAAAATGACCAGCACTGGACTGAAAAAAACATGTCTAATAACAAGCACCTCAGAAATCTCAGCCCATTCCTATTCTCAGATCTCAAAATCAGTCCCAAAAGTCTTCCACTGAAATCCTGATTTGATTGCATGTTAAGGAGAAACGCTATTCCTTTCTGGATTAATCCGTCCAAAACATAGTAAAACAGAACAATAACTGCTGGTTATTGGGAAATATCTTCAGTTCAAGAAAGAAATAAGGAGGCCAATAACGGAGGATGCCGAGGAACTCGCCTTGGTGCAAAACAACTTGCCTTAATGTCCCACCTAAACAGTAAAATGTAATTTTTTGTATCTTCAGAAGGGAATCAATTAATTCATTGTCTGAACTTGTGCCACCTGGTTTACACTTCTTACTGTCTACTAATCATATAAGTAGTCAAAAATGTGTATGAAAACCAAACTTCCTTGCTCTTATGCCTTCTGCTGCAGACACATGCTTTTCATCTGGAATTTCTTTTGGTAAACGATTACCATAATGTTTGGCATTTCCTTTCCGACTGGGCTGTGAAAAGAGTAAGACATGCACTGGCTTATACGGAATTAAAAGCATTCCTTTCGGTATGCACTGTGACATAAGACGTGACACACAATCTTTAATTAGTAACTTCTCAAACAAGTATCGCAAAGCACCAGTGAAAAAATGTACATGATGAAAAGTACTACTGTGATAGAAAGCTTTGGTCAGGATCTTCTTGCCTATCATGGCAGGAGTGTTTACGCCGCAGCAACAAATACATCAGCTTTTTCATTCCAAACATGTATTTCAGTAGACAGCGCTTCAAAGGTCGATGATAAATCGAGCTCTATCTTGAAACTGGGCATAAAGGACTAAAAATTTCAATGAGGCTGCACAAATATACTTCAGAACTCACTTTTTCCCTTCCTGTCCAATTCTGTAACATGAAACTCAAGCCTTCTTCCTTAACGCTTATAATAACAAAGGCTATCACTTCAAATGTAATCTGTAGCTATTCCCTTTCCCACGCTATTATAGCATATTTCAGAAACCGATGCGAAAGGTGAATGGAGTGACGTTCAAGTCAACAAGTGCACATCCTGCTCATTTTGCAAGACTAGCTGGAAGGAAATTGTTTTCACCCTCTGGTTTAGTAACCATTCCCTGATCAAAAATACTGTTACGTCTCCCTCACTAAAGAGCAAGCCAAATCCTTATGAACTAACAATCGTGCAGCGTTTTACAACCAACCACCGCTTGTACAGAATGAGATAAACCATTTGAGCCCCTGTCACTGCTCCTGGGACACGCAACTGGACAATTGTTTTATCGGCAATACTTCCCAAAGCGACTTTCATTTCATGGAGAAAGGCATTTAAAAATTCCAGAAACAGAGCTGAGAGGTGCAGTGTGGTTACAGAACCTTTGCAGTTCCACATGTGTAACTTAAGCTTTCACCAAAGATGTCTCCAAGTTAACACAATTGTTCGTAAGTACATGCTTACTCAGGATGGACAACCAAATGCTTTGAATATGGCACTTGGTAATTACTCTTTAAGGTATTGTTGCCTGAAAATTGTGTATGTCCCAGGTGTATTAGCTTGCTAGGCCTTCTATGCTCACGAATACTTTCGTCACTTTTGAAAGACACACCATGCTCCACCTGCGATCAGTGCGAAATTTACAGTCAACACAAAAGTAACAATAAAGCTCATGTACCGTCGGAGGAGTGTTAGAGCAGCCATGTTAATGTGCAATGAGACCTTCTAAGATCCAAAGTTTGCACATAAGGTTCAAACTCTGAATGCCATACATTGCCAAAGCAGCTGTCACCACCTAACTGCTTTGCCAAGATTCCCGCATCACCCGTTGTTACAGCTGACACTGAGTCACAGAGACAGGTTCTGGCAAGAACTTGACTACAGTTTTTGTAACGGTGCTCCTTGCTGGTCTGAGAACTGTCACTCTCCTGTTACCATCGCAAAATGATTAAGTTATTAGCATCAATCATACTGCGGGCAACTGTGACTGCAGCACCCTCTGTGGTAGAGTTCAGGATCCTGAAAGGGGGGGTCAAGGCAAAAAATAGGATCACAGGTGTGGACTTCAGGAGAGCAGACTTGGGGCTCTTCAGTGATCTGCTCAGAAGAATCCCATGGGAGACCATCCTGGAGAGCAGAAGGGTCCAGGAGTGCTGGCTGACTTTCAGGTATCGCCTCCCCACCAAGCTCAAGAGCGCACCATCCCAGCAAGCAGGAAATCAAGCAAAGGCAGCAGGAGGTCTGTGTGGACGAACGAGTTGCTCCCGACAAAACTCTAACATAACATGAGAGCATACAGAGGTTGTGAAGTCTCCATCCTTAGAGATATTGAAAACTTAGCTTCACAAGGTCCTGAGCAACCCACTCTAGTTGACCCTGCTTTGAACACGTAGGATGCGTGTGTGTGCACGTATGTGTTTGTATGAGCGTGGA
>NW_010552344.1:23684-30215 GCF_000687285.1 Phaethon lepturus | reverse complement strand
CTTCCGACCTCATTCTCTCCTGTCTTTCTCTGAAACTGATTCTCCACCTGTCTCAGGAACAGGTAATGATGTCTGCTTAGATGATACCTGCAGTGCCACTGGACATCAGTATTTCCAACCCAGAGCGTCCCTGCAATGATTTGTTGAGGAGGTTGTCTGAAATAAGGAGTGAGAAATCTCTCAAGTCAGACATGGAATACTGAATCCAAATAAACCTGAAAGATAGCTTTGGGGAATGTAGGGAAGTAGGGATCTTTTTCCAAAACAAAATGAAGCCTACAGACAGTCTAAGAGATACATTTTTGAGATGGAAGACAGAGAACCTCAAAGTAGCACGGTTTTGTTCATGTCAGCTCCAGGGAAACGGAAAACATTTTTAGTTGTGCTGATAGTTTCGATGCTAGTGCTACAAAAAGGTGACCTGGGGAAGTTCTCGCTCCAAGGGTTGTGTGGTAAATGAGACAGTCAATGGTGAGCTTACAAGGATGCTCCATTGATTTCCTACCAGCTCTGAGGAATACCTAGTCTCTAAGGTTGGCTCCATCAGACCTCCTGGGTTGTCAGAAAGTCAGAGTTGCTTTTGGACCATCTCAAAGATTCCTAGGAAGGACACACTATGCATGAAGAAAAGAATTGTATCAAAGTATCTCAAGTCCTTTAAGGCTGACAAATCCTTAGTGGATTTGGTGGAACAGAACGTGGCCAAATGCCTCAAGTAGAACAGCAAAACTAGAACACGTGAGGACAGTCTATTTGGGAGAGAACCTTTTAAACCTCATCAAAGCCAAAAAGTTGATGCAAACAAGAAGTCTAACCAAGTAGAAGGGGTCCTAGGTCTCTTGCATTTCTCATTTACTCTCTGACACTCTATGAGAAACTCTTCTGGAGGACGTCTTACCTCTGGAAGGAGTTTTTGTCCTCCAAAACTGCGTAAGTCATGGAGATTTTGCAGAAGCAATCAAAATCTTTTCTGAAGAATATGTGTGTTTGACAGGATGAACCTTACAAAAGACTGTCATCCAGTGCACAGTCATGCATGCCACTGCAGAAAAAAATGACGAAAGATATGCTGGAATCGAAGCTTCCAATGACTCTTAACAGTTCCCAATCTCTCCAGTGGTTATCACACTTAAGAAGAACGGGGAAGGAATATTGTGTGGGTGGTTAAACGTTCGGCTCAGTGACTATCCCCAGTGCATGCCTTACACTTATAATGGATGGTTTCCTGGTTAACTAGACTGTGATTGGATACCTCAACAGGTTGGACTTAAGAAACAAGTATTGGCAGACCTTCAGGAAAAAAGTGCTGGGGAAAATCAAACTCCTTGCTGTAGGTTTATATCCTGAATCTACATTAAAGATTCAGGTGTTTGGGTTTGGCATCAACCACTAATGGTCTGTGTCAACACATCTGTTTATGCTGAATTGAAGTGGGTAAATTCCTGTATTCTAATTACATTACTTTTTATAAGAGTGAATTAGCTCTGGGCTGGAATTAAGTAAGTCAAACAGTGGTATATAAGAGTAATTTTCACATCTTTGAATCCCAATGATAAATACTTTTCTGACAATTTAGGAAAGGATGCCTTTTATTCAAAGAGAATCCAAGCCCAGAAAGGACAAACGTAATGAAGCATAATACTAGAGAGAGGGTACGGCGGGAATGGCAGAGGGAGATTAGGCTTTCAGAAGTCCAGGACACATCTTAGGAATTGCTCAAGGTATGAAACCTCTTGCAGTTCTAACCCTGTGTGGTGGGTTGACCCTGGCTGGGTGCCGGGCGCCCACCAAGGCCGCTCTATCGTTCCCCTCCTCAGCTGGACAGGGGAGAGAAAGTATAACGAATGGCTCGTGGGTCGAGAGAAGGATGGGGAGAGTTCACTCAGCAATTACCGTCACGGGCAAATCAGACTCAACCTGAGAAAAAAACCCCTGAATTTATTACCAATCAAATCAGAGTAGGATAATAAGAACTAAACCCAAATCTTAAAAACACCTTCCCCCGACCCCTCCCTTCTTTTTCTTAGCTTTTATTGCTGAGCAGATGTGATATGGTATGGAATATCCCTTTGGCCAGTTTGGGTCAGCTGTCCTGGCTGTGTCCCCTCCCAAGATCTTGCCCACCCCCAGCCTCCTGGTGAGGGGGGAATGTGGAGAGACAGCCTGGATGCTGTGCTGGCACTGCCCAGCGGTAGCCGAAACCCTGGTGTGTTATCAACACCCTTCTAGCTACCGATACAGAGCGCAGCACCGTGAGGGCTGCTATGGGTAAATTAACTCCTTCTCCACCAAACCCAATACACCATGACGGTCCAAGCTAGCTCAGATCTTGGCTGACGGTGCTTCAGTAAACATCGGACCTACAGTCATACTGTAGTACACAAATCAGTCATACAGAAATAGGATCTACCTCAGATCAAGAAGATCAATCTGGGTAGGAAGTGTTGAGCTCAGATTACAAATGGCTACTGGCCGCTTTCAAGTCACTTTCTTTTGAAGAGTTAAAGAATAGCTTCATCGCCTTCTCCAAAGCACCAGGGTGAACTGCAAAGGCACTAGAAACCAGAGCAGATACGATTCAGAGCGTAACTACCAAGGTGATTAGACATAGATTTACGCTGCTGAACGGCGGTATTCTTAATTTCGAGTTCACAAAATCTGAGAAAATTTACACACAGAGTCGCTTTCCCAAAGTGCTACAATACTGCAGGCAATCTACAGAGGCTTAAAAAATATGAATTCTGTCTTCGTATTGCTGAGCCTGTAAAAATCTAGAGAGCTACTTGTGAGCGCTTCTAAAGAATCAAAGCGCAAATTCACAAGCTATTCCTGTCACACAAGTATGCTGGTTTACCGTTACATAGCTATGAGGAGTGGGAGAAGGCAGAACAGGTCACACCTAAAGCATTTGTTTGTCTTGCTGCTGAGTTTTGATCAGTGTTACAAATTCCTTTGGAGTTAAAGGAAGTTCTCCATAGCAGCAGTTGCCAAGAAGTCAGCATAAAGTAAATGATGCCTTGGGGTTTTCAGTATGATATAGGAACAAAATTACAGCATGAAAGGAAGGAAAGAAGAGGGGAAGCCAGTGACAAGAAAAACTAATTCAGTGCCCCTGAAAACCATTACCTTCCAGCACAGCGTTACCAATCAGAAGAAAAATATGCTGGAGGTGTTACCTTTGTTCTTTTTTCTTGAGGAGCCGGACTGGAAAGAGCGGGAAGAGACGGGACCCAGGGCCTGTTCCCGTCTCACCTGACTTTCCTGAATTCTGCCCAACATCTGTAAGAACTGCAGGAGGAAGCGGAATACCCAGGTGCAACTGCAATGCAAATCCTTAATTTGTACCTATCAATAGGGGAAACCAATCTCTTCCACAGCAAATATTCAAAATCAACAGACCACAGAGCAGAAAAAACACTAATTGTTAATCTGCAAAAACCAATGCCATGCACTCAGCAGGGCAGATATTTAACCTGTAAATAAACCAGCAAAAATGAATTCCCGGGGAGGAGTTACCCACTTGGTGTCAGCTAGTGTTTCTGCAGTGTCCTACCAGCAGGACTGCACCAGAAGCAGATTCCTTAGGATGCGTTTGTTCCATCTTGGCCTCCAGTTTGGCGCTTACTCAGGAGCATTCTCCCTCTGCTTCAGCGTCAGAGGTCTTTGTTTGAGGAGCTATAAACTCTGTCTTGGTTTCATGTGATCTGAACATACATCCAGTCTGCTCAACGACGACCAGTCCCCGGAGAAGCCAGCTTCCCACAAAATGGGGATGGGCCCTCGTGGATAAAATGCAGACTGCCGTTCCCTTCCTCTCCGAGCTCTTCTGTCTTCAACCTTTATTCTCTCAGGTGCAGGCAAGAAGCATGCACATAAACCCTCTATCTGCAGTTCAAACTGGTTTTTCCTCCGTACAGCTGAAAGTTTGGAAATAAAAAACGCCTCCATGATTTACACACAGGAATTCGAGGCCAATGCACCCTCTTCTGTCTCCTAGTAGCTGTTGTGCTTCACATCATCTCACTGCCTCTGAGCTCAGGACCTTGCTCTCTTCAGATTTAGGCATGATGCCGAAGCGTGACTCCGTTGATTTTCATTTACTCCTGATTTACACCAGTAGGTGGATGGTTAGAATTGCAATACCCATTGTAGCACAGGGTTGTTAATTCTGCTTTGCTTTGCAATAGGCTTGAAAATACAATAACTTTGGAAAAACTGTCATTATTTTATCCTTCTCCCTCAAGTAGGCAAAGGCTACCTAGAAAACAAACATCCAGTTTTGGCACAGCTGAGGGGACAGGAACTTGCAAAGGGAAGACCAGGCAGTAAGGGAGGGAGTGTGAGCAAGCTCTACTCCTAAGTATCTTCTCCAGTCCTTTCCTTGTTCTCAACTACTGTTTCTGCTCACTCCCAGAAGTCTTGGCCTTGTCACATTAAATAAAATATTTGTTTGAGTAACTCCTTGGTCCATGTTTTGTAATTGGTTTTCAATTACTTACCAAGATTAATGAAAAAAAGTTTTTATTTAACGTGAAAGACAACTCATAGTGATGCCAGCTGAAATACTGGAAAGTCCCTAAGTAATCCTACTGCAATTGTTTTTTTCTTAAAAATGCACCTACTGCAGTTAAACCACAGTGGTCACTTTTTCTTTGAAAAAATTGCTGCATGTTGAGTGGCATGAATGACCTGATCATGCTTCAGGCAGCATCCTGTCCATTTTCTTTCTTTTCTTTGTTTTTTGGGGGTTTTTTTCCAATACTACTTCCCTTTCTGGAGATGACTTCACTTCCTATGCAGTTACTACATACACGGGGAAACCCCAGTAATACACAAAGGCAGATATTTTCCATCAAACCCCATCAGTAAACGGCTTTTGATTGATAGTACTGTCAACAGGCCAAAGGGCACAGCAGGGAACGACTGCAATTTTGGATTCCTTCAAACTGATGAAAACTGTGAATAAAGTTCTGAGTCAACCATAAACGTTCTGCCTGAGGCTCAGGGACTTTGCCGAAGCAACGCTCAGCATCACCATTAATGAATTTTAGAAGTCCAGCTGCAAGGGTGGAGCATTAAATGCATAGCACTAGGATCCACAACAGCTAGCGAGATGAACAAAGGGAAATTAAGCCGGCTAACAGAAAAATCAGAAGAGAGAGAAAGACATGATAATGATGGTTTTAGATGTGTTATAGAACTGCGTTCTGCTGGAGCACTTGCTTGTGCTGCAGGGAGAGCCATGTGCCAGGTCCTCTCGAGCCGGAACTCGAAGCTGCTTCTCCTGCCTCGAAACCAAAGATTTCATCAGGTGGAAAAAAATATTCACCAGCATAGGTGTTGCAACTGCACTTCTCTGCACTAAGAATCATGGGCTGCACGGAAAATACAGGAATAGGGATCATCATCTCCTGCGCCGTGAGGAAGTAGCGCTGTGGTACAGCAGAACTCTGGCTCTCGTCCTTGTTCTCAGAAGACTTTGTGTAATCTTATGACTAATTAATACTCCTTTGTTAAAGCACTCACACGGTGACCTTTGTAACACCTGCCCAGTAGGGGACTGATTCAGAAAATAGACTTCACTCCACGTCCAGCGCTTCTAGAAACAAATGAATGCAATTCCCCTTCTTGTTAGTGGTGGTAAATCCCAAGCATAAACAGCTTCAGGAAGAGGGGCACAGACAACCACATGAATTTCAGTGAGCCTTTCCTGAGAAGAAGGCTCACTGAAATGAGTTAGGCTTTCAGAACTGCATATTAACTAAACAAAAGAGAACAAGTATTTTGAAGGAGGTGAAATGTGTTGAACTATATTATTCCTGGGAAATGTTTACAATTAGGAAAAGCTTCTTCACTGAGAGGGTGGTCAGTCACTGGACCAGGCTTTCCAGGGAAGCGGTCATGGCACCAAAAGTGTCAGAGTTCAAGGAGCACTTGGGCAATGCTCTTAGTCATATGATTTAGTTTTATGTAGTCCTGCGAGGAGCAGGGAGTTGGACTCGATGATCCTTATGAGTCCCTGCCAACTTGAGATATTCTATGATTCTATGATAAATATTTTTTAGAGGCCGACCCAGACACTGCTGAAGCTGATTGGGAAGATAGGTACTAAACATGTATCTCATGGTTGCATTTCTGTTTACAACCGCTTGTTCCACATCTTTCATATAAAAGTCATTCAGCGTGACAGTTGGCAAACTTAAAATCTTGGGGTTTTGTTGATATCTAATGAAGAAATAGTTAGGGGGAAAAGACGTATACTTGTGGTATTTGCAACTGTAGGTAAGTTCTCTGTTTGGCCCTCCCAAGTCAGTCAAGTTGCCTCAGCTAAGGTTCACAGTAGAGACCGTCTCACCACCAAAATGCAGATAACACTAAAGACCCAGACTGCCAAGCAGACGCAAAGAAGTTGAGATGCTTTCCCTTTGCAGATCAAAAGTACGCATAGATTTTTGCATACAGGGTCACAGAAGTACAAGAAAATAAGAAGAAAAATTTGCCCGAAGGAAATCTAAAGCTCAAGCAGGACTA
>NW_010552344.1:7579-23653 GCF_000687285.1 Phaethon lepturus | reverse complement strand
GCTGAACCTAATATTTTTGAAAAAAGTTCCTAAGAGGAGCTGTCACATTCACTGACTCAGCTGCTCAGCTATTTCTAAATGATCTTTTACATGTTGGAATCCAAAATTCCAGGCATGAGGCAGGATTTCTAAAGATACTGGTGAGCATCATTGAGGGAGATGAGGACAGAGCAGTGCAAGGTGTTCCCCCAGGAACTCATGGGAGCATAAGGAAATGTAAAGTTCCAGGCCACTCGCAGGTCAGGGAAGGTTGTGGAGAAGCGTACAGAAAACGATCTGAGAAACTCCAATTTTTTCACCCGGGTAGCTCAAGCTCTCTCTTGCCCTTTACTGTGCCACAGTGTAACTGATGTGGAAGCCTCGATTAGTGGAATTAGCGAATTTTATACCTGTGGTAGCACCTACAGATTGAGTCGAACTAGTCTAGCACGTACCACTTTGCTGTGTGATCTGGACGGGGACTTCTGTACCACACATCACTGTCAAAAGTTGGAGGCAGGGTAGTCTGCATTCCTGTGTGTCATATACTGCTGATAAGCCCATCATTTCTCAGAAATCTTATCACTTGGTAGTTGTTAAGGCGCTCTTACGCCAAGAAAATTGATGCTTCTCAATAACTATATTTATCACGCTTGTGAGAAGAAAAGTGTTTATTCAGCTGGAGGCCACCAGATATTGTTTACGATGCTCATATTTAAGGCTTAGGAATTATTCTCTTCAGTCAGAGACTGTATGCATTAGAAATTCAGCAGTTTTTAATTCACCTGCCTCACATCTCCAAAACTAGGTCCTTGTAAATAGAGACAGCAGCTCCTCTCTTTTGCCCAAATCACAAGAGTTTGCAATAAAACATGTGATCCTTTCATTTACGGTTCATCTTTTCTGACTTCTCTCTGTAACCACAAAAGGAATTTTATCTTTGTTGACCGTGGAGATAGGAGAGAGATATAAAATAACTATATAAGTCCAGAGATAGGAATGAACAACCCACTCTATGCTGCTATCAGGCAACAGGACAAAAGTTCATAAAAAGAGATCACCTGGAGATGTGATAAAGGTCTACAGAATTATGAAGGGGATGGAAATCAGGGATAAGGATCAATATCTAGCTCTTGTTTTCCCATAAAAGAATTAGGAGGCATCAAATGAAGCCAGGCTCAGAGCGGGAGACTACTAGGGATAAGTCTCAAACACACTTGATCTTTTCTGACGCAGTCCTAGACATCTGCTGATGGCCATGACTGAAGAGAGCGTACTCACTAGGCAGACCTCTGGTTTGACACAGAAGGGCTGGAATTAAGTGCTTATGTGCTTACGTTAGATACTGCAGCTATGTTCACTGCAAGCTGAAAATGTACAGGAAAAACAGGTGCTTAATTCTGTACCTACACATCTTATTAGGCTACTGCTCACGCACTAAGACTATTTATAAACTTAATTGCGTAAAACTCCAGACACTGATCTGTACTGTAGTATCAAGCGTATTTCAGTCTGGCATACGTAAATCTCTGTGTCCTTCATGACGAGTCAGAGAACAATAAACCTATATTCATTCATATCTGGTCCTAGACTTTGTTCTTTGACTGTCTCCATTACTTGGCAGAAGAACAATAATGGGATTCCTTAATGTTTAACCCTCAAAAAGCCCACTTGTGTTCTAGTATGATTTTCTATCGTTAACAAAATGGTTGTACATCTCTGGCTTAATCTGAATAATCCTCCTTCATGATCCCATCTTCATTTTTCCTTTAATTTTATTATAATCAGAAGAGATTTTCTCTTGACGGGGTCAAATTTAAATTTGCAAAAGAAGTGCTTCAATTTATTTCAGAAGCAGGATCCTGCAGCAGCTTTTAGACTTTTCCTCTGCCCCAATTCAAAGCAGCAAACAGTTATGAAGTTTTGGCTTCAGAAGAAGCAGTCATCCTCAAAAAAACGCCACCTGATTAGGCAAAGCACTTCATCATATCATAATAATATATTCCATATATTCTCAATAGTATGAAAAAGTCAGTCTGGATTCTGTTGCTTATTTCAGTGACGTATCAAAAAGTACTGTAAGTATTCCCACATAAGTTATCTCAGCATATAACGGAAAAATTATGAAATGTAATTGCATATAGGGACAAGGGGAGTTCATTAAAATCCAGTTCTAGGACCTATCATTTCTATAAAGAGTTAGCTCCTACTTCTGTCATGTCTTAAAATTAAAAAAAAATCAAAGCCCAAAGACACACAGATGGAAAATCACAGATCAAATGCCTCCCACCAAAAGTGGAAATGTACAAAGAGTAACGTAATAGTAACAGCAAAAGTACAACGGTACAGACGAAAACAGTCACAAGAGAGAGAGTATTACAAAAACACTATAGATTCCATAGAGCTAAATACAGAGAAATTTTGTACATATTCTATATTTTCATATTACTTTAAGTAATCAAGTGTTTTCTGTTAATGAAAAGCAATTTCATGGTCATCTAGGGAAGGGGGCTTACCCACTCACCTGTGACTCATTTCAGAGTGGCTTCTTACAGGTTTGGAGTTTCCACAGGCCTGACCCACCCATGATGCTGGAGTGCACAGGGGAGGCCAGGGCAGTATATAAATGCGGCAGGTCCCGGAGCACAGGCACTGGCCACGCTTGCGGCTACGGGAGCTCGCCTCACCACGGAACCAGACCCAGGAGACACAACGAGGAAACGCTCTTGCATCATGACGGGCAAAGCTGTGGCTGCTCTCCTGACTCTTCTCCTGATCTCAGCGCTTGGAACAGAAGGTAAAGAAATCCTTCCTAAAGCTCTCCTAACTAATTGCTAGTGTAAACGCTGACGGGGGAGCTACCATGCTGTTTTAACAAGTGCAGCAAATAACTGTTCTAATACCGTAAGGAAAAAGAACATGTTGTGCTTCCTGTGGAAGTGGTGAAACAGTCCTCCTTTTATTTTCTCCTTGCTTTACAGGTAAGGCCCTGGCACGCTCAGCGGTTGAACTCCGGTGCCAGTGCATAGACACCCATGCCAAGTTCATCCATCCCAACTTCATTCAGAACGTGAACCTCACCCCCAGTGGACCTCACTGCAAGAACGTTGAAGTCATGTAAGTGCTTTTGCAAAATCCTCCCGATTACTTAACAAGAAGGAAAGAGATTTTACATTAAGGATGATGTAAGTGTTCTCTGAAAGATGTAACAAGCCAACAGGCACAGCTACCCAGAATGCAGAACAGCAACACTCATTGCTCTTGCAAACAATATGCCACGTGTTATAAATTGCGTGTTGTTTTTGCCAATCTCTGCTTTTTAAACAACCCATGCAATATTTCAACCTAAAGCTGCAGTCATCAGACAGCAAATAACTCTCTAAAACTCTGAATTTTACCAGCGTATGAGAAGAGAATTAAACTCACGGAGCCATGCTGAGCAAGGGAGCAAAACATTAATTTTAAGCGCGAGGTCAAAAATACAATCATGCTTCTACTTAAGTCGATGAGAAAACTACCATTACCTTACCAATCACATAATCCTGTCACAGCTCCAGACCTCTTACTGTAGTAACACTCCTATGGACTGGGTAGTACAGTTTCTGAATCGGGATGAAAAGATTAGCCCTTAGTTAAACACCATCACAAATACAAAGCAAACCAGGAGAAAAAAAAAAAGCAGCAATGTGGGAAAGAGCAAGAGTCCTGCAAATGATTTAGGGTATTCAAACAAACAGATCTGAGACGATATGAAACCATTTAAAAAACCCCAAACTTTATGTTATCCTACAGCCTCAACTAATACAGCTTAAAGTAAAGAAGAACATGTAAGCGTACACCTAGAATGATGTGATGAGAGAAAAGGGAAATTGCCTTGGAATTCACTAAGGAGACCTTTTCCCCTTCTTTTTTCTCTGTTGCAGAGCTACCCTGACAGACGGCAGAGAAGTGTGCCTGGAGCCCACTGCTCTCTGGGTGAAGCTGATCATCAAGGCAATTCTGGACAAGTGAGTCTTTTGCTTTCAATAAGCACAGCTTATCAAAAAAATGTATTTTAAGTAAGTGAGCTAGCAAACTCGTACAGCGTAAAGTGTTCAAAAATTCTGCCTCCTCAGGCTGTTACTACCGTTGGTGTTCACTAACTGGGACAGACGCTGTGATTGCTTTGAGCTTTAATCATAGCGTTAGGTTCGATGCCTTACTGTGCCACACACCCCATGTGAATGTTAGCTCATCTCTCATAAAGCACAAGCATACTGAAAACCTGCAGCTCAAGTGCTGAGGATATCCAGGCATTAACCGACGGGATTTCTCTTGCTTGCAATGGTAGAAAGCGACAATCAGCTTTCCAAAACTAATGGCATTTAGATGAGTGGGGGAAAAATCGGGCCCAAGAGATGTCAAGTGAAGCATCGAACTACCGAAGCCCACAGTTACTGAGTACTGGTCAAAAGGTTGTGATGTATCCGCTTAGGTTCGGTAACAGCTTTAAAGGGGCTTGGACACAGAAGCACAAACCCTTAGCAGTGGATTTCATCTGACTCCAGCGAGGGATAGCTGTTCCATGGACAAGTTCTAATTGTGTCCTTTTCCATTTTCTTTCCTTCTAGGGCAAATGCCAGACCTGAGACAGTGTTCTAAGATGAGGAAGAAAAATGTCCCAACTCTTCCAGGAAGGCAAAAAAGGGAGAGACGCTCATCCAGCTTCTGGCAACTCATTTCCTCCTGCCTCCTACATTCACACTTCTAACAGCATCTAGAGACTACGGATCCCCTGTTCTTGTAGTTAGTTGACAACAGTACTGTTAAGTCTTTTAAAGAGGTCTCATGGTGTAGGAGAGACACCACTGACACCAGAAAAAACTAGCAGAAAAAATGGCTTGTGAAAGGAGAGGGAGACGATTCTGGAGTCGTTTTTGCTAAATGCAGCTGGATCAGTGCAGCACACTCTCAGCAGAGCTTTCACTAGATGACACCTTCCCTTCTTGCTAACAGTTTAGGAAAAGACCATTGACTCCTTCTCTCCAGGAAAGCACGGATAGCTAGCATCAGCTGTGGTCACGGCCACTCAGAGTGCGCCGAGTGGCTGGAAGAGGGGACCTTGCAAAATTAGGAAGCCAAAACTCTGAGACAGCGCTTTTTGTGCCATCATTTTGAAGATATTATTTGAGTATATTTGAAAGTATAAACATGTGTTTTAATGCCAACTTTTGGTTA
Organism: Phaethon lepturus; assembly: GCF_000687285.1. Taxonomy (NCBI): domain Eukaryota; kingdom Metazoa; phylum Chordata; class Aves; order Phaethontiformes; family Phaethontidae; genus Phaethon; species Phaethon lepturus. The sequence continues at coordinate 18,457 of NW_010552344.1, read as the reverse complement.
GAAAGAAGCACTTTATTTAATTATTTATTTTTATTTATTTACTTTGGCATATTTATTTACTTTTGCATAAGAATGTAGTTGGTCTTCAATGTTTATTTATTTGTTTATTTATGAACAATATTTATGTTTATGTACCTAATAAATGCTTGTTGAAATATTTTCACTTCAGTATTGTGTGTTATTAATTTCCTTATTGAAATACAGAACTCAAAAAGGGGATGCATTTTGGTTTATTTTGTATCACATAATGAGTTCTCAGAAAGGCAAGTGGTGGCCTAGTTGTGGGGGACAGCTAATTACAACACAAAATTCTTGCCTCTGCTGAGTGCAGATCGTTTCCAGTAGGAAGAATTATAAAAATGATCTGCTTTCTTCCCCTTTTCTTGCCAGACTCAGTGTTTTCAGAAGCCTGGGTGATAAAATTCACAGACAGAAAGTCACAGAAATTGTGAGACCATAGTAGTGCTGGTGCTCAGACAGCACGTCAGCTGAGGATCTGGCACTGAGCAGGGTTTTTCATTAACTTAAATAAGCAGGGAAACCTGATAAACATCAAAGTCACTGTGCATCCTCCCTAACTGCAGTCAGCAGGGAGGACTACATCAGGAGAAATCCACGCATCTGCCTGTGATACAGCGATTTACAGAGAAATGGCTGGAGTATGAGTGGCAAATACTTGAGAAAATGGGAAAGTTAAGCAAACGCTTTGATATTTGTTTTTCTTCGGTCTTTTCCAATAAGGAGCCACTCCGTATTCTGCACAAACAGCTCGTGTTTGCTCATGGTGCAAGACAAAAAGGGAGTTTCTGGTGCTGTTTGAGTAAGCTCTTGTGCAAGATGACAACTATTCCAACGACACTTTGCTCCCTATCCCAGTTGCCGCCCCTGGGCCACAGCACCGCGTTACACAGCCTGCGAGACCTCGTCCTCAGAATGTAAAGGAGACAAAGTTTCTCAAGGGACAGGTTTTGCTCAGACTCGTCTTACAACACTAAACACTAAGCCTTCCTGTTTTCCGAGTGATTTTTACAAGCTAGCTTCTTTCAGAAATGTAATTTGGAGGCAAGTATGTGAGAAATGGGGAGAGGTGGGGAAGAACCACTTTACACGCACGCCCATAAAAGTATGTGTGTATCCTAAAGGACTGGCACTAGTTTCAGTGCTCTACAGATACTTAGAGTAAGTGCGCAACCTTTGTCATCAGAAAAATCCCGGTCAGCTTACTGTGAGCTGAATCGCTGCCAAGGAAGGGCTCTTCTCATAAACTCGTCTGTCCAAAACGTCAGCAACGGCTGCGCTTCCAGGACCCCAGGCAGGGCATGGGCACAGCGGCTGAACTGTACGCCTTCCATCTCCATAGGTTGTCCTCATCGGTGAGACATGATTCAGAGGCTGGCTAGAAATAATAAAATACTGCACCTTTTTTTTTGCGTGCACTCACAAGATACCATTCTTAGAAACACAACAACAACCCTCACGCTTCTAAATACGTGTTTCATTGCTCTCAAAGGCTGCCAAGAGAAGCACTGCAGCTCTTCTGACTTGATGACTTCCGTTGTCAAACGTGGGCAGTTCTTCCGTGTTGCTTCTGCTTTGCCAACACTGTCTCTCCAAAGCTGAACTCGGACTCCATGACATTACTAATTCTCCTGGCAAAATATTTTTACGTTGAGACGCTTAACAATTAAACCGGTTATGAACTAGTTAACAACCTTAGCTAACATATGCAGAGTGTTGTCCTGCTCCCTGGTGACCAAAAGCCAGACACTAATATGTCCGGGATAAACTGCCATCTCCCCTACATACAAAACCAAGGGTCTCTTTTGGCAGACTCCTTCTTTTCAAAACCCATTTGCTTTCTTAATTTTATTAAAGTACTCAAAGTCACAATGTATTTTATCAGATCACAATTTGGTCTGGTTTCTGTCCTTGAGACCACCTTTTTTCACCTCACACAAATAGGAATATCCCATATCCCAATGAGTAAACGATACACAGTCCAGAAACGGATTCCTGAGGAATACTCAAGAGATCTCACTTATGACATGTGTTTATCTTCTGTTTTCAACACCTCTGATTATTCTAGATGCATGAGGTTAAAAAGAAAAACAGGTAGCTTCCTAAGTGCTTATTTTAATCAGGTGTTATGACAAGTCTTATTGTCAGATACTTTCTCTTTTCATATTCTGAACAAATGACATTTTCAGAAAAGCTTAAGTGATGGTGTCTCAGTCATTTTAAGCTTGTCATTTCCTGTTCAATGACTAGCAAAGCTTTTCAGTACAGAATTAAGCGTCTAAATCCCTTTAGCCAAACTGAAAACAAGAAAATCCTTTCAGAGAACAATAGAAACTAGGTATGTCTTGCCTTCATAAGATACTGGCTAAACAACTTCATTAGAGTCATATCAAAATAAAGTCCGTAAGATTGGGATGAAAAGTTCCCACGATTATGTTGGGTAAAATTTTTTGCACAAGCCATATAAACTCAATGCAAAGAGCCAAACAGAAATTCTACATTCAGAGAAGGGGGAAAAAAGTCTCTTTATTTAGGCTCAGGAGGGTGCCTGGTAATGCTGTATCGATTTCCAAGTGGAAGCTCGGCATTGTTGATTAAAACTAGTATCCCAGGAAGAAGTGCAAACAGAAAGTGACGGATAATAATTAGAAATCAAAGAAATCATTTAAAATGTACAGCAGCAGAAGTAACTTAGGTAATTCTGAAGTGCCGCTGAATGGACTGCACAAAGGTTTGGATTTCTTATGCAACACTCTCACATATTGGGAAATCTGCGTGTATGGAACACACACGTTGCGCTGGAGCACACTTGTTCAGCACTTAGGCTGCTGGGAGCGCACCTTGCCAATATAAAACCTGACCTGAACTAGAACCAGAGCAGGACGTCTGTCAAGAAGAAAACTTCTGCACAGCAATGGATGGCAAATCTGTTGCTCTTGCTTTGATTCTCTATCTGGTCTTAATGGCGGGGTCAGAAGGTAAGAAAATGTTTTCTTAAAACTCACGTAACCAATGAATAAATATACATACGCAAATGCAACCGGGCTTATGCTATGTCCATGCTGACATTTTGCAAGAGCTGTGCATCTTCAATAAATTGTCATTCAGAAGTAAAAAGTATCATTGGTATTTGCATCCGTTATGATGCTGTGGCCGTTTCTGAGGTTAAAATATGCTTTTTTTCAGAAAATGAGTTTATTCCTATGCCATAATATCTGCCTTACCCTAGATTTTAAGAACTGTTTGAATTAAGACAGGACCCTTTTTCTAAACGCATCCACACATCTCTTCTTTTCCAAATGACAGCTCTCTCCTCTTTGTACTTTGGCGGTGAGGTTGATGATAGTGCTTCCTCAAAGCAAGAATTATGCGATTTGCAGAAAAGCATACAGGATATGAGTGGACGATCATGGCAGAAACTAGTAAACAATATGTGGACATAAGTAATGACGTTAACCTACTCCGTTCAAGTGATGCAATTTAGGGGTAGAATCTGGCCAGGCACAAATGCACTATGAAAACATCTAAGTATTTTCGCTTAGAGGTGCATCTGCATACCAGCAGCTCTGACAATGTAACTGCTGCTGTCGTGCAGATGCAGTTAATTTTATCTCAAAGTCTTCGGCAAACCAGAGTGTCCCAGTAAGCGGAATGAGGTTGACAGAAGGGAATACTCCTTGCTTCATAGGAGCAAATAATGAGATTGTTCATTTAGCTAGACTTATTTTTGTTCTACAGGTAAAGCCCTGGCGGAGACAGAGGAGAAAGGCTTCCAATGCCTGTGCATAGGCACTCATTCCAAGTTCATCCCTCCCAAGGCTATTCAGAATGTGAGACTAAGCCAAAGAGGACCTCGCTGCAAAAATGTGGAAATCATGTGAGCACTTTTGCAAAATATCACCTTGCTTTCAACAGGAGGAAGTGACTTGGCATTTCACACCCTAGTTAGTTACTTACTTACTTCAGGCAGAATTATATATCCCTTGCAAAGCCTCATAGACACTTAGTATAAGGTATTAGGCCTTCTATGCAAAGGAATGAGCTAATTTCCTGCCAATGTTACAAGCTGCTTCCAGTCAGTGTTTTAAAAGTCTCTCTGTATTAATATCTTAATTATGACCAAGATCAGAGGCGAGAATTAGATCCCCGTAAAACATTCGGGGCATGACTAATAAAGAATCAAAGATACACTCTTGACACCATTGACATGAATTCAAACAATTTCCACTGTCTTGGTGTGCACGTGGTAAAGTTTGAAACGCCGTGAGTTATTCCCTGTGTCAGAATTGCATACTGAGCATATTGAGCATATTGAGCATTTTCCTGCGCGAAGAGAAGGGAACTTAAATCGTAAAATCCACGTGAGTACAAAGCAAAAGATTTGGAAAGCTTCATTTCAAATCACATCAGGAACTATTCACATGAATTGAATCAACACATTCATGTAAACAGAAGGAAGCTTTCAGATTTTTATGTTTTCACTATGCTTTCATCAGCAAATAATACTTGTACGATCATACTGTGCAGCATTGCATGTCATCCGGTTACACTGCACCGGTAATCGGTAATCTCAGCCAGGTTTGATTAAAAAAAAAAAAAATTTCCAAGATAATTAAGTTCCTGAAAGATCTGCTAAACTATGACCAGATAGAGAACAGAAATCAAATGAAAAATTCATCAGGCTCATTAAAAAGATTGCATCACAAGCACCTGTATTGACATCATTCATTAAAAAAAAAATCCCAAACTTAAATGCCCAAGTATAGAAAAAGTAAAGGAAAATAATTTTTCCCTAGTTCCCTCAGAAATGCTAGCTAGAAAATATCAAACAAGTTGAATAAACAAAAGATCGTACCACGTCCTCCAGTTACTTAATTGACAAGTAATGAAGATAAATTTGAAGCCGTGGGGAGAGCGGGAGGGATCTGCCTAGTCCTTGTGTCTTTCTTGGCAGAGCTACGCTGAAAGGAGGCAGACAAGTGTGTTTGGAACCCACTGCTCCCTGGGTCCAGCTCACTGTAAAGGCTATTTTGGCCAGGTAAGTTGTTTTCTTTACTAGAACAGCTTCAGTTGAAAGCTATTTTTAGAAGGCGGATTTTAATTTCTGGGTATGATTCTGGGTATGCAAATGCTTGCCCTCTTCAGGCATTAGTAATTCTTTCCAACAGTTCTCTCTAAATCTGTATTTCTAAATTCCTGGGGATTAAAATAGTTTCCTAGCTTTGATACCTTCCCTGTGTGTTCAGCCACCCAAAAGGCCGCAGGTACGATGCACCTAAACACCCGCTGAGAGACAGCGCAATCTGGGTGCGTGTTTGACGCTTCCAAAATCAAGATCTAACAGACTCACTTCCTCTGTCTGCGTATAACTCAGACGTACGGCTGGCATTTCTAAGCCTATTAGCTTTCAGTGCTGTACATGGGGACAATCAGGTCCCTGCCTGGCACATTTTGGACAATTCTGTGTCTTTGCACATATATCAATTGGTTGATATAGTTAAAATAGGTTATGAACAACTTGTGAGCACCTTGCTCTTCCTGTAGATTGTATTAATGGTAATTGTTTCATTAATACATTTCTGAATTCACTTTATGCTTCAATTAATTACAGGGCCGGAGACAATACGGAGGCACCAATCAAAGAAAAGTCAAGGAAAAACAGACCTTGGAGTTTTTCAGGGATATGAAACAAGAGGAAACACTTGCTGATGAGAATGTCAAGGAACAGACCCTCCTTCTGCTCCATTCCTACATTTGATTTTTTTTTTCCCTGAAACAGTTGCTGATTCTAGTTATTTCCTTTGCTGTGTCTCGCTCTCAGTCTCTCTGTGATGGATCAAAGAGTTCAGGCTTAATGAATGTGTTTTGATGCCCTAAGGACAAGAATAAACAAGAGGAAATTAGTTAACCTTAAATGGCCTTACTTAGAAAGAAGTAGAAAGGATACAATTAGTAAACACATGAATAAACATATAATAAGAAAGAGCCTGTGTAGCTTTGAAGGAAGCCTTCTTTCATGCACTTGTTACAGTTCTCTGCAGGTGACAACAGGCCTATGGATGTGAATGCCCAAGAGGTACAGTCAATCTGCCTTTCTGAAATCCTTTCACAACGCTCATCAAACATTAAAAATAATGGGGCTAAGAAAGAAGTCTTGGACATGGATACATAACAGGCAAACACATAGAAATGAAGGACAGAATGAAAAGGTCATCTTTTTTTTGGTAAAAGGACATCACCTATGGATTCCTACACCAGCTTGTGCGGGGTCCTGTTTGGTTTGGCATATCCACAGCTGGTCTAGGAAGGTCATTTGCTACGAGCTGAAGTATCCTGATGATACTAAATGAAGGGTAGTGAAGAGTAGGCTCAACTATGAAGAACTGCAGAAGGACCTCAGAAGACTCATGGAGCAGGCAATAAACTACCAAGTGAAATTCACTGCAGGAAGTAGCAAAAATGATTGACATAGGAGGAAAAAATTACAAAGCTCATATAAAAATGAGGCATTCTAGGCTGACCATTAGGCCACATAGGAGAGAGCTCTTGAGATTATGCTAAATTGTACGATAGGAATATCAGATCAGGACTCAGCAATGAAAATAAACCTCAGAACCAAACCAAAAAAATCCAGAAATCCAACCCATCCAAACAGAATGTTATGAGTTAGTAGGGCATGAATAAGAGCTAACTACTAAAATTTGCTATGCCACTGTGTAACTGCACGATTCACCCACATGCAGAGCACTGTGCAGCCCCTGGCTCCCACCTTCAGGATGACAAAGTTGAGTTGGCAAAGGTTGAAGGTAATGCAACAAAGATGAACAAATGTTCCATACAAGAAGTGATAAAGCAAACCAGATGTTTAATTCAAAAGTGAGATTCCTCTGGGTGGCCATGAGAGAAATGAATTCACACCCTTTTCTGTATGAAACAACCGTCTCTGAGATAGTGGCAGAGATCCTCCACCAGCCGCTCCTGATAGCTGTAGCAATGTCTTCTACAAAGACCAAAGATGACTTCATTTTCTATGAGTACCCAGAAAGTAATTTCTTTGGCGGCATATCTTTAACATGATCTACCAGACATGCCACTCACTGAAATGGGGAATGCTGACTAAAATGTGACTGCCTGAAGGAAATGAAGAGTGTTCGTAAGTGACTTTATTAACCAGCATTGCACTGGGTGTACCCACAGCACAGCTACAAGCAAGTAAGCGTGGACTGACTCCTGAACTACCTCCGGCAAGTGCTTCCCTATGTCTCATCAACAATTCTAACTCACTGCCAGCCTCAGGGAGGCCTAAGGACGATGAGTTAATGGCTTCCAGAAGGAAGCAGCTAAAAATAGAGATACTAAATTACCTGCATAATTTCTGAAGTGATATTTATTGTGCTGTAGTTCCCACTTATAGATAGGAAGATGCAGGCAGAGACACACATATTTACATATGTGGAAAAAGAAGTTTAGAAGTCATATTTCTGCAAAAAGGAACGCGTTACTTATTTTAATATAACGGGAATTTTTGTTGCAATTTTTTTCCTCTCACATTAGTTGTACCTGATACTGCAATAGACCACATTTTTCTCTTTGCAAAAGGATTTTGCAGTTTACATATTTATTATGGTAAATATTACTGCTCGAGGGTCCAGGAGACTGCTTCTAACACTGAACATTGGTGTAATGTGTTCATTCCCATGGCATTTCTTGTTAATTACTTTCTACAGTCAAAAAGGATGCTAATTTCCCTTAATGATTTCCTACACAACATTTATGCCTGGCAATATAAATCCAGTTTCTGGGACTAGGAAGCGCTACAGTGTAGATTTTAGCAGCAATCACCAGACCAGAGATGTGTGGTCAGGGCGATGGAGGACTGCAGGCAATGATACCATGCTTGCCTTGTGGAGATTGATCTTCGGAGCCCCAGGGTGGGAGAGTGGGGCTTGGGGGACAGCCATAGGCTAGACAGAACATCAGACTGCAAACAGACAGGTAGGAAACTCTCAGGACAGTCTTGTTCTTGATACGACTGATCCCCACTGGAACCGCGAACCAGGGCAACTCTGGATTCACATCTGAATTCGCAAGCTGACTAATTACATTGGTTGTTCCTCCCACTGCTGCCCTCCCGCCTTTGGTAAACAATAGGATTTGGCCTGTCCAGCAGCTTCGGGTTCAATGAATCGGCAAGTTTATATACAGAAGCTTTACGCAAAACAGATCTCCTTTATAACACTAAATGGCATATTTTTATTCAAGATTCAGATGTCTACGTATTTGCTCTTCTTTCACAGGCAGGCTATCTACCTGCTTTCACCTGAGTGCTACAGAGAAACTCTCCATCTCTCTGCACACCCCGCTGCGATCGCACCGCCAGCAAGCGTTCGGGCTGACATCTGCCACGTGGCCTTGGATGTAGTTTAAGCAGACAGTACGATGACAGCAAGTGACGTTTTGAGAGTCAGAAATGAATGCGTGACATGTTTTATGTCTGCTGACCACTTCTAATTTAATCAAAAGTTCCCGGCATGAACTTCTTACCGTGTGTTTCCTCCCGCCACTTCCGTATCTTATTTCCACAGTCAGAACGTGCTTCCTGCCAAACTCCTGAAAAGGAAATGCAACTGGAGCGATAAACACAGCCTTCATAGAGCGGGTAAAACCCCAGCTGCTGCTCCCTAACCTCTCTCTAGTTAGACTGAGTATCTCCTCTGTTAATAGCAGGTAAATCGAATTTATTTTTAATGTGAATAATTCTTAACATTTGCTAATAATTTATGTTAATATTATAATGAATATTAATGTATCATTTTCTAATATTACTAGATAGCTGATATTAATACTGTCAATGACTTTTCATATTGAACTGGAACAAATGAAACGTTTCATTTAACCCACAGCGATTTTTTAACCGAAAGCTACAATACAGAATTGACTGTTCTCAAGTACAGGTGAAACATATATCATAAATAAATATGCAGTCACATAAACATACACTATCGATATTTAAAAACACATAAATTAAAGGGCAAATCAACTATAAAGCTGTGCTGCTATTCTGTGATTCCAGAGGGATTCAGGAAAGTCCACCACTTGCCATGCTCTGACTAAGGATACATAACTTTCTATATTTAGACACTTAAGTTTGAAAAAAAATCACAAGCTGACCTCAGCTTTTATCCTTTCTTTGCTGTCACTTCCTCATACAGCAAGTCAAAACCCAGACGCTTAGGAGACACTCTGCTTTTTACGTATATGCTCCCTATGCTCTGCCTCACTCCTACTAGGAGGAGATGTAGGTAGATCTGCTACTTCCACAAGTGTTTGCACAACGTTTTACCCAGTTTCTGAGCAGCAGAAGAAATTAATTCCCAGTTCCCGTATGTGCCCCTTCTGCTCTCCATGGGTCAAGTGGAATGGCAGGCGAATGCCAAGCCCTTTGTGGGGAAAAGAAGGTGGTTTCAGAAGACAGAGTGGGATTTTTTCCCTCAGGAACAAGAGTAGGCTGGTAGAGAGAACAGGAGTTGACAGAGTTCACCTTGCGCAGGCTAAACCCTCGTTCCAGTGAAAGCTTTTGTCTCCTGGGCCCTTGGGGTCTTGTGTGCACAGCTTCTCAAGTGAGAGGTTTGAATTTGTCTAAAGCAAGATGGATTCTTAATTTTATTAGCGAGCTCAAGAGGCTGGAGCATTCCTCTGGAACTGGGGCGACTCAAAACAGTAAGGGACTGGAGCCCACCTCTCCCCCATCCCTCATGATGGTCTTGGTCACCAGAGTACACACGAATCCCCCTCGCTGTGTCCCTTGTGTTTGTGTGTCCTTTGCTACCTGCCGAGACTCTAAATGATCCCAGTCAAGATCCCAAAAAGATCCTCTTTTGACTTTTGTGTTCATTAGACAACGCAATGAGTCATGAAAAAGAAAAAACACAGTTTCCATCCTGCAGCACAGAGAACACATCCTATACCCTGCCTTAAAACATAGGCAAGGGAGGTATTTATTTCCCTTTTCAGCAGTCTTTCAGTAACCGGACTATTGCATAACTGTTGCTTGGCTCGTTACGAGTGTGCTTGTAACCGGGTTAAGCATGGAAGGTCTCTGCTTGCGGCGGTATCAGCTCACTCAGTGATGTTATCCTTCAAAAGGAGCAGCAATTCCATTTGCACAAGTCATCTCTGATGGCTGTCAGGAAAACACACGCTGCCAAAATCAGATAATGGGTTTGGAGTGCCCATAGGCAAGGGCTGGGACGAGATCCCGGGCAAAGCACCGAAGGGATGTAGGGAGAACTTGGGCAAAGCATGGCACTCCCAGGAACACTGGTTAGGAGTGCCTGCCTTTTGGGCTTGATCGCATGTCTCAACCTTTTTATGCCACTATCATCTCTGTTACGCCCCCTTCACATAAGTCCCGATGAAACTGTGCCACATCCGAGAAAAAATGGAGGTAGAGGAGGTGCTTTAGCTCTCAAAAAACGCAGTGTATTTTTATGTCATTGCAAACATGCTGCTCTTTTAGACAGATAGTTACTCTTAGCTCAGGGGCAGGGTTAATCATATAGGTGGAGTAGGGTCTTGGCCTCACTTTTGACCTGGGGATTTCTGCAGATCTGTTACTGCCATGCTCAGGAAATAGCTGAGTCTAGTGGTAAGGATGACAAGCAGTCACTGGTTTTACTTGGGGATTTGAGGGGGAATTTTCTTTTTTTGACTTGGACGTTAACGATGTTTCAGCACACACCAAAATTAGACAATAAAGCTGCAAACAGTAACTAAGAAAAGTGGGATCCCTCATCAGATTTTAATTACCCTCTGTGTGTGCAGACGTATTTGGAGACACAGAGAGAAAGAGAGAGAACC
>NW_010552344.1:0-7548 GCF_000687285.1 Phaethon lepturus | reverse complement strand
GTTCAGCAGAACCTCGTTCCAAGTAAACTGGTTAAAGCTCCAATATCTACAATCTGATGCCAGTGAAACCACCCTGTTAATTTAACATAACATACACAATGTAATACAACAGAAACAATAAAATGTAACCTTCAGTACCTGGGAAAATCCTCTCCTTTTTCACACCTTCGGAGAACTGAACATATTGTTCAGTAAAGCTCCTGAGGACATACAGCTAAGGAGAAGCACCATTAGGGAGTCAGAATCGGTATCTTTTGTTGACCCAATACCCACTAAGAGGTAAGGGAGACAAACTTGGTGATCTCTTGTCTTGGGGCAGCTGACATAGTGATGGGAAACAGATGAATTTGCAATGGCAACGTTCCTTTCATCAAGTAAGTTAATGACAAATGGTACACAGTAAACCACAACAAATTATGGGCAAACTATTAAACTATTACTACAAATAAACTATAATGCTTTACATGCGAAAGGTAATCGAGTTTTTACAAACTCCTCAGAGTCTGGGAGAAGTATCTCCATAAATCCACAGATCACAGGAACATGAAGCTTTGAGGTTGGAGGTGACAAGCAGCGAAAGTCATCGTGGTCAAAAGGACAATGTTTTCACTGCACCGAAACAGAACGGATTCTCCTAATCACACACACTCCAGACGGGTTAAAAGCCCAAGTCTTAATTTAAGCAAGAGATAAGCATTTGAGTCCAAGTCTTCCCTTGAAATTGTCTCCCTCGCAAGGTAGTATCTCTACCAGCCACAGAAAATAAACACTTGGCAATCATGCAACAAGGTTCTTTTCTTTAACAGAGATGTCTATAGCAGCGCCATAATACTTAATGTTATTTCCCTTTGCTAAGACCTAGGGTTACGGTCACTGAAAAAGGTTACAGAAAAGATTTGTTAAAAATATCTAGACTTACAAAGGAAACAAAAGCAGTTGAGCTCAGCAGGTCATGCTCTTTTGCTTGCATACAAAGTTTCCTCTGTTTATCATTCATTCGCATGTGTGACATGAAAAATGCAGGCATGATTTTCAAAGCTGTCCAGAATTTAGTATCTGCTTCCCACAGGAAGGTTTGAATACCGCAGCCTCAATTCCTTCACTGAACAAATAGTATTAGGGATGAATTTACTTCATAAGATGCTACTTGGACAGAAAAAAAAAAGAAAAGAACAACAAATTAAAATCATGAACATCAAAATAATGCTGACTCCAGTGCAAAAGCTTTTCAGTGATTTCGGCACTGCTCAATTTCCACTCCAGTTGGCTTAAAATCAGATAAGTAAAAGCTACCATCACTATAAATGGAGATAAGAAATTAAATATCTCGAGTCTAGATCTGGCACGCTGACGAAGAACAGTTATGACCCTGAAGAAAACAGTAGAAAGTTAATACAAAAACATAACTGAAACCATCATAAAGTTATGCATTAGAAAAAGCACAAAATTTACAAAAGTCTACAAAAGAAATCGGAAGGCATGGCTATTATTTACATATCTTAATAAATTAATGCATTATATCATTCTCAGCAGAATAATTCCTCGTCATCTAGGAAGGAGTTTCACAACAGTCATGTGACTCATTTTTACTGCATCTGGGAAATTCCTCTAACGCAATCTCCATGCTAGCAGAGCAGACATGCTGGACACAAAACGGTATATAAGCGAGATGGATCGCCCAGACCAGGCATCAGCAATCCTCCGGGACAAGAGAGCTCAGCAGGCCACAGAATCAGAGCTGAACGACCCAGCGAAAAAGTCCCGTCTAATCATGAACGGCAAACTTGTGGCTGTCCTGGCTCTTTTCCTGATCTCAGCGGCTGTGTCTCAAGGTAAGTAAACGCCTCCCAAGATCCCCATGGCTGTAGTATTGTCTAGGCATCTACCGAGATGCTTGACCTTGCAGAGAGGTAGCTTTGTATTTGGTTCAGCAAATTAGTTTCTTTTGAGAGATTTTCAGCAATTTCTCTTCAGTCAGAAAACTACCACGTAGCCCTAGTACTGAAGAGTTACTGACATCTTGTGGGAAAAATTTTAAGGTTGCAACTTAAATTTGCTTTGTTTCTTTGTTTCATTTGACGCGGATGCTGCTAGAGATAGGATCTTCTTCTTCAGCATTTGAATGTTTCTCTCCCTTCCCACACAAAAAACAGTTTATGACCTCATATTTGTTACTTAATGATCATGCTGCCTTGAGCAAGTAATAAACAGCTGGGAATGGAGAACAAACAATATGAACATATAAGCATGGACAAGTCTCCAATGAATGAAAAAATCTAGAGCTCTGTCTTCCATACAGTTGCCAGTTTGTCGATCCACATATTAAAACGATGCAACTAACCGTACAGTGTTGTCAGTACAAGTAACCACTACGTATGTGGTTTTATTTCAAAAAGATGCAGTCATTTAGTTTTAAATGCACTTGGACATCAGCTCCTCCGAAACAAATAAGCAACTGATCTTGATACCGTGAGGATTTAGGCAGCTTGGACAAATGCAGTGTTTTAATTGAGAATGTCATTAAAATAGAGCGGTCATGCTTTATGTCTGATGCCGTGACGGTAAGACCGCCTCTGAAACCACGATGTTCCTTTTCTGCTCACAGGCAGGACCCTGGCAAGGATGGCAACGGAGCTCCGGTGCCAGTGCGTAGCCACTCATTCCAGGTTCATCCCTCCTAAATCCATTCAAGATGTGAAGCTGACACAGAGCGGCCCCCACTGCAAGAATGTCGAAATCATGTAAGTACCTCTGCAAAAGCCTCCTTCTTCTTCACCTACGCTCTGCTGCTGTGGCCACTGCAGGGGCTTTTGGGCTTCATGGCAAGTACGACAGTTAGCAGGCTGACATGGATTTGATTATTCTTTTGAGAGAGATGGTTTTAAGTAATACACCATGTTTTTCACCGTCTCGATGGCCATACGTATTCCTGAACCGATCATTATTTAGCTGTCATGGGACATATTAAATATCTCTGGTGGTAGTATGTGAATTTCACGGACTGGTCAGTTCTTAAAACACGTGGTAATAACGTAGTTTAAATCCTGCATTCATTAGGAGGCAAGACTCCCATTACGACAGTCTCCGTCAGTCTCGGAGAGAAAAATTAAGTTTCCACAAGCAGATTTAGGGAAACAAGGAAACAAATAGCATGGAGAGGGACTAAAATGCTGAAACCCTTATACTGTTGAAACACCTTTGCGCCGCTGGAAGTTTCAATTGCTGTGTAAAGCTTTACTAATGTAAACAAATTCAAACCGAGTACCCATATATATTGAAAAAGATTCTTGGGAATGTGTGACTGATATGAGAGCAGGCGTACAGGCTCGCACAACTTCTGGATGGTTTTAGCCTCCTCAGTTGTGGAACACATAACAAAATGGCCAAGTCTAACCTAGAGCAGCTGGGATGAATTTATAGTAACTAATCCAAAAATGCAATATTACCTTCCATGAGTAAAACAAATCCATGTAGGAGTTTCCTGACTTTTCTTCATTCCCTGTTTTGCAGAGCTACTCTGAAGGACGGCAGAGAGGTGTGCTTGGAGCCCACTGCTCCCTGGGTACAGGTGATCGTAAAGGCAATTTTGGCCAAGTAAGTACCATTCCCTTTCAGTTTGGGCAGTTGTGTGGTCAACCTCACAAAAAAGCCAATTTGTAGGATTTCTAAGTGATACTTTCCATTTTCTCTTAATCATATTTAAAGAACAAGGAAGCTTGCTGCTTAATTACAGATTTAGTCTGACTCTGCTGCAAGGTCCTTGTTCAAGCCGATACATCACTACTAAACCTTTGAGTACTGGCAACTCGCCTGGAGGGAAAGGTTTGGCTCCCTTTTTGAAAAATGAGCCTTTAAAAAAGTCCTCTTCCCCTTACTTACAGTTGCACGTGTTAATAATTCTTATTTCTGAAATTCTTGATGCGACTAAATGCAGAAATTCATGCTGCAAAAGTTTCCTAGCTGGGCACCAGATATGCACATGCTGGGATTTCAGTAATTGCTTTTGAAACATGAACTTCATTCTCTCTGTGCCTCAGGATAGCACATAGAGTTGGAAATAGACCACCCATCCTTAACTGTTCGTGCAGTGCTAAGCAAGGATAACCGTTCTTGAACTTCCTTTTAAATTATCCTCTTCCCTCACCTCTTAACAGGGCTCAGCAAAATTCTGACTCGCCACTCTAAGAAACATCGGGACAGAAAAAATACAGGAACTGCTCCTGCTCCTCCATTGAGAGAAACACTCAGGAAAAGCATCGGTCGAGCAGTGTACACCTTCCACCTCCTGCATCAGTTTTATTATGTTATTGATGGTTTATGTTATTTATTTATTTAACTGCATCTATTTAAGAAAGTCTTTCAAAACGGTCAGTGTTGTCTGTGGGACACGCCGTTCATTGACACTGAAGATGCTGAATAGGAAAAGTGGTTTGCTAAAGGAAGTGAAGAACCCTTGGCAGCCACTTCAGCCAAACACAACTAGTTAAGTGCAATGCCCTTACAGCACAGCCTATTTACACTAAGCCTTACTATTTTGCGATTACACCAGCAAACTGATAATTCCTCCTGCTCCCCTGGAGTGCACTAGTATGTTGTGTCAACAACAGTTTCCTGAACAACAGTCAGCCTGTGGCTAGACTGTGAACTGTGATTTCTGACTTCAAAAATCTAGCCTACAGAATCTGTGAGACAGTCAGTTTGGTATTTATTTATTGTGATTTTCATGGCATTTATAGATGTATTTATTGAGTAGTTTCTATACAGAGAGAAAATGATGATAATTTATTTAATTTCTACTGGACTTTCTACTGCTACTGTTAATTTCTTAACAAATACCCACAATCTCATTGCTCTGTACAAGGACTTCGTTGTATGTCTAATTAGCTGTTCAATCAGCTAAAGGAAAAAACTGCATCTTATGTACACAGAATTTGCTTGTGAGAGTGTAATTATTCCTAACAATGTATTATTAAATGTTTTCTACAAAAAAATCTGTTTTGTTATCTGTTTTTTATTTCACATTTTCGTTTCCTTTATTTGGAAATCATTTTTGCCACCGCAGTCTGATTTTTGGAACTGAAATGAAAAGTTTTTAGTACATGGTACCATAACTCACGCTGTTATGGTAACCTGACACTACTGAGTGCAATAAGACACTCTTAGGGTAGGGTAAAATGCTCACTCTCCTCTCTTCAAGCTATTCCCAGTCCTCGGGGACTGGTGGGCTGTAGGGCAAGGCTCCTTATTGAAGTACCTTACAGGCAAGCAAATTTTACCCTCAGATGCCTAAACATTGCCAGTGTCCAGATCAGCCCCAGAGTCATAAGTCATTACTACACCACAAGGCCCCTATTTGACTATCAAAATGGGAATTTGTGACCTTTACTTTGGGTACCGAGATATCAAGCATTGTCCCTTGTGTAACAACTGCTCCCTGTTCTGACCTCTGAAGTGGAGAGTGCTGAGCACATGATGCCTGCCTCTTTTAAAAAAGCCCAGCTATTCCTCCCCGTCATGCAGGGGCACTGATGCTCGGCCCCTTTGGGAGAGAAGCACTCGTACCGTGTATGAACACCGAGGAAGGATTCTGGCAGATAAACTGGGATGCTTCATGCTGTTACCACCCCATCTCCTGTCCCACGGGGGCTGTTGGAGAGCACAGCTGTCCCGGTGTAAGGCATCTTCCCATAGGAGTCCCAGTGCAGTTCATAAGACAGCAGTGTAAAACATCCATGCTTAACAATTCTCTGAAATCATCAGCTCAAAGTGCAACGGCAGTCAAATAAAAACAAGCAACGTGTTGGGCATCTTCAGGAAGGGAACTGAGAATAAGAGAGAGAGAGGGCGTAGGTTTAAAGCCTATTGCTTTAAACTAGCGTATACCTGTTTCTTTGAGGTGTGCGCACTTTTTTTTCACTTTTGCCTGTGATCTAGATAGTCTTAAAACAGCAGAAGGATTTTTGTCAGGTAGCTTTGTGATCATAAAATAAGAGAGCTGTCTTTGGCTTCCTGCTTCTTGAAGACCCTTCACAGTAAGATTGATGTCAGCCATTTCTTCGACCCGTATTATTTTGGCATAAGTTTGAGGCGCTCAGCCACTTGAACTCAAAACAATGTGCCCTGTGGCGCTTCAGTTTTCAGGCCATGCAGAAGCCGTAGGAGAAAACTGCATCCTTTGAAAACATGTAACTATTTAGTAAGCATCTTTGTGTGCGTGCAGGTCTATGTAACGTCCCCGAAAGCTGACCAGGCAGTGAGCAGCAATCAGGACATTCACACCACAAAGAAAGGAAGGACCCTGAGTTTTCACTGCAGATAGCTACCTGTTCTTGTCCATCTTCTCCTTTTCTCAGTCTCATGTAAGCTTCTGCTCCCCTGGGCCACTTCATATACCATCTAGATTGTACTTCTACAACCCTGTCAGAAGGCCATGCCATGTTACAACCTCCATGTGTATTCATCAACTTCCATTCACTTCTTTACCTCCCTCCTCACAATTAAATGTAGCAGAGGTGTTTACATGTCCTTTCCATCCTCAGATATTCTTTTGGTCCCTTACTTCATCTTCCTTCCAAACCACTTTAACTTCCTTCTTTCACCAACAATTTCCGTTTGGGGGCAAGAGGACGGTAGCAATATAACCAACCAACCAAGCAACAACCTTTTGCTGTAGTTCTGTTCTCATATCGAAAGCCTTTTCAATCATGAACTGTAATTTGTTCCCTCGAGTTTCAGTGTTACTGTTCTTGTAATACTAGAAGTATATTTCTCTCTAATGTATAAACACTGCAAACCATTGAGGAAGTCATCGGAAGAAATACTGGAAGTCCCTGAAAAATATCTTTAATGCTTCCTTAGAAGAATAGAGAATACAAACACTGGTTTGCTGGCCTACACTCTTCTGTCTGTGCTGAATATTGACTAATACAAACTTCCTGGTTATGTATCAGGTGACAGATGCATTATCCATGCTTTACTTGCTTTTGCTTATGGATTGCTTCCCATTCTGGAAATGACTGCATTTCTTATGTTGTTATCACATAACATGGGAAAATCCCAGGAAAATTACACAGACAGCTGGCTTGATATTGCAGACTTGTTCCAAGCGTTGCGTTTATTCTTGTTTGTAACAGAATATCATAAGCGACTCCGCAGGAAATAAATCCTTTGGAAATTATACAGTCTGCCATGGAAAATTCTGGGTCAGCAAATAGGCATTTTGTTTCTGTGTGCAAAAGCGAAACAAGAATTTTGCCACCTGTAAAAATAAGCCTGAGATGTCTGTTGTTGAAAACCATAGTGAAAATTTATTTTTAATATTACAGAATCACAGCATCACAGAATCACTAAGGTTGGAAAGGACCTTCAAGGTCATCAACCGTTAATCCAGCGCCACCGTGTTCCCTAAACCATGTCTTGAAGTGCCACATCCACACGTTTTTTGAACACTTCCAGAGATGGCGACTCCACCACCTCCCTGGGCAGCCTGTTCCAATGTTTTACCGCCCTCTTGGTGTAAAAATTTTTCCTAATATCCAGTCTAAACCT